>NW_008677629.1:15350-17949 GCF_000695815.1 Acanthisitta chloris | reverse complement strand
GGGAAGTCACCTGGAGACATGGCACAGAGAGGGCCCTGAACAGTATGAATGTAGCCAGGGCTGGAAAATGCCTTGGATCTGTGAGGGCAAGATTTTCTTCTCCAGAGATTCACACATGGGGGACAAAAAGCCCTTCCCTTTTTCCCTCTCTAGCCTTTCAGAACTCCCTCTACAGAACTATCTGTCCCTCTACTCACCATCACCTGGGGAGCTGCAGATGTCCTTGGAGATCACTCCAGCACCTGCACCATGGGGTAGAGAGGGTTTTGGTTAGATGAGCAGCAACCAAACTCATCTGTGTGCCCCTGTCCATATTCCCACTGCTGAGTCTTTGCTGGGCAGGCATCTTTGAACGAATGCAATTCCCTCTTGCAGCTCATTTGTCTCCTAGCTTAATAAAGCCCCAAGCACATTTGGTTGGGTTTTTGGTTCCAGGTGGATGCCTCTGGCTCTCTAAAGGAGCTCAGAATCTGCAAAATCTCCCACTATGACCCATACTGCCTTAGAAGGGTTGGAAATTGCACCCTTTGCTCAGAGGTCCATGGCAGCTGGAGGAAGGAATTGTCCTCCTCCCCTCCCCAAAGCAGCTCTGCCCCTCCTTGCTGCACAGCTTCTCTACAAACCTTTTCCCCTGTGTCCTCCCCTCTGCTGCAGGACATATCCTGTCCTGCCCCACTCAGCAGCCCTCCAGCCCTGAGCCCCAAGACAAAGACATCCCCCAGCTCACCAAGTAGCAGCAGCAGCAGGAGGAAAGTTGAGTGAGAAGGAGACAGCCTGGCACATCCCATCTGGCTCAGCATCGTTTGAGTCCTGCAGGAACAGCCTCTCCTTGAAGCGGCTGCGGGGCTCTGCTCAGCGGTTCAAGAGCTGCCTGACCTGTGGCTTGCAGCACACCTGGGGCTGGTCCTGCTGCATTTCCGTGGCTAATAGAGCCTTTCCCACAACGAGTGGGTGTGGTGAGCAGGGGCAATGCCTCAGCCCCCACTGCAGCCACTGTGCCTGCAGAGCCCCTGCCTGCATGGCCAAACACTCAAGAGAGTGTCCCTTGGGACAGGCAGCATCCTCCCTGCAAAGGAGGGACCCCTTGGCCCCCACTCTGCTCTGCCCTCTCCACACACCCTGAGGGAGCTGAAGACAATGTTGCTAAGACACTATCCATCGTATTTGAAAAATCTTGGCAGTCAGGTGAAGTCTCTGATGACTGGAACAGGGAAATATAACACCATTTTTAAAAAGGGGAAAGCAGAACACCTGGGGAACTCTAGACCAGTCAGTGCCACCTCTGTGCCAGGCAAGATCATGGGGTAGATTCTCCTGAAAACTATGCTAAGGCACATGGAAAACAAAGAGGTGATTAGTGACCACCAATATAGCTTCACTAAGGGCAAGTCATGCCTGACAAATTTTGCCTTCTCTGACAGGGCTACAGTGTTGGTGGGTGGCATAAAGCAGCTGAAATAATCTCCCTGGTCTTGTGCAAAGCATTTGACACTGACCCTCAAGACATCTCTGTCTCTAAACTGGAGACACCTGGATTTGATGCTCAAGAGAGAACAATGGAGGAGAAGCAGAGCAAACCCCTCAAACTGTATTATGAAGGAACAATGGTTTCCAACCACAACTAATTTTTTTTTCTTTTGTTTTAACCCAATACAACAAATGACAAAAGGTCAGGGCTTGTTTGTCCTCTAGAAACAGTGTAATGCTGGGCTGGGGTTTGCTGTGCAGTCACAGGCCCACAATGTCTCAAGGCTTGAGGAGGATTTAGCAGCCTCAAGTGCCTGTACTCTCATGCTCTTTGAAGGGAAGTGAGGTTCCTTGTTCAGGAAGGGGTGGATTCTGGTGGGCTGCAGGAACCAGAACTACAGTTTGTTCTCCTCTGCCTCCATCCCTCTCTCCAGAGGATGCTGTTGAACCATCAATCCTTGCCCAGCCTGACAGGGGGATGCATGGTTAGCTGGACTGATCCCCTCACAGGGATGCAGGATTTGTGCACAAGGATGGAGCTGCTTTGGGACAATTTGGAGGGGTCAAATCTGCTGTTCTGTTGTGGATCCTGTTGTAGATGCCCTGTGAGTCTGGAGAATTGGAGCAGGGTTGGATCCAAAGACCCAGGAGGAAGGTCAGAAGTGTGGACAGGAGGGCTGTTCACAGGACAGGGCACATCCCAGGCACAGAGGAGGACACAGGGCAAAAGATGTGTGGAGCAGCTATGCAGCAAGGCAGGGCAGAGATGCTTTGCTGAGGGAAGAAGGACAATTGCTTCCTCCAGTTGCCATGAACCTCTGAGCAAAGAATACAATTTCCAACACCTTTCAGGGGGTTTGGATCACGACATGAGACTTGTCAGATGGTAAAGTGCTTTATGGAGCCAGAGACATCCACCTGGAACCACAAACCCACCCAAAACAGGCTCTGATATAATAAAGCTTCATCATTGGCAATCATACAAAAGGCCTCATTGCTGTGGGATGGTATTGAGGCCACAGACACTCAACACCTTTTCTCCTGGCTCTCTCCACACTGCTCAGTGGTGCTGACAGAGCTGAGGACTCTGCTGCTAACAGAGTAACTCTAAGTGCCACTCTCCCACACTCTC
>NW_008677629.1:12479-15336 GCF_000695815.1 Acanthisitta chloris | reverse complement strand
CTTGGCACTGGGCAGTGTCCTCCTGATTAGGCATTCACACATTTAATGTATAAATAAATATCCTTTTTATGCCTAATAAATGAAATATCATGAAGGTCTTCCCTTGATATGTAGTCCAAATCCCACCCTGATGTCTGCTTTGGAAACCTGGGGCTCATCCCTTCCAAACCTCTCTTTGGATATCTCCAACCTCCTGCTGAGGGCTGGACACACGCAGATTCTCCTTCCAGATGTCAATACAAACACATGGGGCAGAGTTGAGGTGAATGAAGCTCTTTTAGAGACTTTCAGGCTGTGCAAAGGGATGTTTTGGCTCCAAGATGGCCTGAGTTTGGGGAGGACAAAGCCCAAACCTGTTGAACCTGGGATTTCTCATGGCTCTGCTGTGGCTGTCACTGCCCTCCTTCCACAATGCCAGCCCAGGCCAAGGGGCCATCATGGGCATCAGGCTGCTCTCTGTTCTATTTTTAAGGCCTCCAGACCAAACTGCCCTGAGGTTTCACTGTACACCAACTTATGAGAAAGGAGAAAGATGATGCAGCCATCTCCTGAGCTATCCAAATCAAGATAAGTTGTTCACATGGAACCATGATGATTCTCTGTCTCCCATGAGACAATCTGTGGTGGTTTACTGGTTTGAGGCTATGTCAGATGTCTCAGGTGATCTCAGGCCAGAGGCATCTCCCCTTTCTATCCCCATGTACCTCCCAAGTCCCTCCATGTCTCTCCAGACATCCTTTTGGATCTCTAGGGCTGTCTTTGCATCTCTTTCCTCAGCCTCACTCTGTGAGGGAGTGGGGAAGGCAGAGGTGAAATCAGTGGGAGAAATCAATGTTTCTTCTTCGTTTGAGCAGTACCAGCTCCTCATTGCACAAAACTATTGCCTGAGCATAGCAGTGCCTGTGTACCTGTGCACCTGTGCAGATCTGTGAGCACCTGTGTGGGCAGAGAGAAGAGCACAGCTGTACTTATAGCATATGGTTTATATACACATGTCACATTTGACACAGTGGGATGATGTCTTCACTCGAGGTGCTCACATGGACATGGACAATACACAGAATAGATCTGAAATGTATTTATCCATCAGACATTGTAAATATATATGCAAGCCACAGAAATACTTTTGTTTCAAGCCATCCAGAATATATTGATGATGGCTGTGAAAAGGGCTGGGCATGGTGGAAGGACTGGGGATAGCCATGGGCACAGACTATACGAGGTGTTGTCCTCCCAGGAGAAGCACTGGCAACTCCACACAAGAACTGGGCAAGACGTGTGAAGGGGCTGACAGATGGCAGGTTCATCATGACAAGGTTGAAACATGCTATGAACAACTAGAGCAAACACAGCTTGTACTGTGCTGTCTGAGTGTTTGGCAATGCAAGCAGGGGCTCTGCAGGCACAGCAGCTGCAGTGGGGGCTGAGGTAGGGTCCCTGCTCACCACAGCCACTCACTGTGGGAAAGGCACTGACAGTCACAGAAATGCAGCAGGACCAGTCCTGGGTGCACTGCAAAACACATGTTACCAGCACATCTGACAGCAGCCACTTGAAGGAGAGGCTGTTCCTGCAGTGCCCAAACAATGCTGGGCCGGGTGGGATGTGCCAGGCTGTCTCCTCACATGGCCTTCCTCCTCCTCCTCCTCCTCCTGCTGCTGCTGCTGCTCAGGGAGTTGGGGGATGTCTTTGCCTTGGGGCTCAGCACTAGGCAGCTGCTGAGTGGGGCAGAACAAGGCATGTCCTAAGCAGAGTAGAGGACACAGGGGAAAGGGTGTGTGGAGCAGCAATGCAGCAAGGAGGGGCAGAGCTGCTTTGGTGAGGCAAGGAGGACGATTGCTTCCTCCAGCTGCCATGGACCTCTGAGCAAAGGGTGCAATTTCCAACCCCTTTAAGGGAGTTTGAGTCATAGTGTGAGACATGGCCAATGCTGAAGTGCTTTAGAGAACCACAGGCATCCACCTGAAATTGCAAACCCAACCAAAATGGGCTCGGAGTGTTGTCAAGCCAGAATAAAACGGAGATGCAGGATGGTACCATATCCGTGGGAATGTGCTCTCCCAGCAAAGACTCAGCAGTGGGGACATGGACAGGGACAGATGACTGAGATGAAAAACACCTGAGGAACAGCATAATCACTGATCACAACCAGCACAAGGTCATAAGGGGAAAGTCCTGATTGTCAAATCCAATATCCTTTAATGACAAGTTAACCCACCTAGCTGTTCAAGGGAATCCAGTTCATATGGCAATTTTGGATTTCAGTGAAGCTTTCAACACTGTCTCTCCCAGGATCCTTCTGAACAAACCATCATACAATGGGTGAGCAACCAGCTCATGAGTTGGGCACAGAGGATTATAGTGGCTGAGGTGACAGGTTGGCAACAGTCAGTAATGGGCTCTGCAGGAGCCCTCTTAGCCTCAGTGCTCTTCAACTTCTTCATAAATTACAGGGACTCAGGATACAAAGGGATACTAAGGATGTTTGCTGATGATAATTAATTGGGAGGAACTGCTGACTGCCCTTTGGGGACCAGTGTCAGGACCCAAGGGAACAGCATGAAGCTCTGTCAGGGGAGGTTTATGTCTGGTATTAGGAAAAGCTTCTTCACCCAGAGGATGGTTGGGCAGTAGAATAGTCTCCCCAAGGAAGTGCTCACAGCCCCAAGACTGTCAGAGCTCAAGGAGAGTTTGGACAATGCTCTCAGGCACAGTGTGGGATTGCTGGGGTGTTGTGTGCAGGGCCAGGAGTTGCACTCGATGACCCTTGTGAGTCGCCTGCAACTCAGAATATTCAATGATTTTCTGTTTTTATGGTTCTATGATTCTATGACTTCTATGGTCCAGGGTTAGATCT
>NW_008677629.1:9151-12402 GCF_000695815.1 Acanthisitta chloris | reverse complement strand
GAGGAGAGGAGAGGAGAGGAGAGGAGAGGAGAGGAGAGGAAAAAGGAAAAAAACGCAGATGAAAACATATCTTTCTTTTGCATTGTCAGGGATGGTCTGTTGGCCAGGGGTGAGACATATCTGAAGTTTCCATCGCTTTTACAAAATGTTGTATGACATTATGTGCCGAAAATTACTTCTTTGATTCAGGGGAAGTTAGGAATCAGTTCTCATAAGTTTGGTCACAGCTATGCAAGCAGGAGTCCAGGTAGCAATTTGGCACTATGCATGGCAGTGATGGAAAACTGCCATTCCCCTAAAGAACAATAGCTACCACTTGTTACATTTCATTGGTCTATCTGGAACCTGCCACTTTTTCTTGCCCTATCACACTTCCTTCTGAAAAAGTATTTAAAGCAGAAAATGACTTTATACCTCTTATCATGATTTCCTGTCTTTCTATCTCTTTTTTTTTAAATGGAGTTTGAATGGGAATACTATGAAACATTATCTTTGCAGCATCACCCCAACCATACCATGACCTTTCCCTGCCACCTGCAGCACAGTAAGGCCTTGACAAGACATTGAGGAAACCCATTGAAGACCCCAGGACACTCTGGAGGGCAGCAGGGCCCCTCTAGGCCAGCAGCAGAGCCCACTGAAGGTCCTGGAGTTTTTCAGGTGATAGTAGGTCCCTGTCATCAAAAGGCTTTGCCTGTGCTCATGAGGAGTCCTGTTGCAGGGCTCTCTTTCTTCAGGGTGATGCCGAGAAAAGGCTGGAAAAGAACAACTCCCAGACTTGTATCTCTGAGTAGCAGGGATTTGTTTATTCAGCACTGGGCACAAGGGGATTGCTCCACCAAACTCCTGCAACCAGGGACAAAAACTTCACAGTTTGTATACATTAAATGCTCATACATATTCATTATTTCTAAGAATGGGTGGTTATTATTGCAATTAGTTCTCAGAAATCATTATCATATACTCCTCCTCCATCTCCTCCCTCTTGGCATCAGTCTCATGGTCCTGGTGGTCGTTGGGTGGTCGTGAAGATGAAGTGTCTCCTCTTCCTCAGTGCCCTTTGGACACCCTTATTGTGCAGCCATTTACCCCTTTGTACAGTTTTGCATTCCTTGCTGACCTTGCCTCTATCTTGTACATTTTGTTTCTTCATTCCACACCCCACATGGTCTTAGTTTTTGTCCTCCTGCCAAGGTTTTGAGTCTAATTAGTTCTACTGCCTTATAAATAAGGTGAATCTTTTCGCCAGCCAAGCCAAAACAACACCATTAGTGAAACTCTTTATCTATACTATGCAATCCTTGCTGTTTTGCTAATTAAACTGAAATAGTAAAGTTATTCTTTATGCTTTCAGCTTTAACTGTTCAATTCCTGCTTTCAATCTACTTTTCAGTCTACTTCTCAGTATCAAGGGCAGCTCTCGAGCAACTCCTCTCCCAGTCTTTACCTGTGTCTGGCATTACTCTGCCCCAGGTGCAGAACTCTACACTTGTTCTTGTGAAATCTCACACCATTTACAATTGCTCAACACTCCAATCACTCCAGATCCCTCTGCAAGGCCTCCTGTCCCTCAAGAGACTCAACAGCCCCTCCCAGCTGAATATCATCAGCAAACTTGCTAATGGTGCATCAATTCCTGCCCCCAAATCATTGACAAACATATCCAACAGAACTGGCTCCACTGGTGACTCCTCACCAGCCAGATGTAGACCCAGTAATTAGAGAGGACTTTCCCTTCATGAACTCATGTTGACTGTGCCTGATGATTCCATTGTCCTTTAAATGTCTTTCAATCACTCCCAGTATGATTTTCTCCATAATTTTTCAAAGGAAATGAGATTAGAGAAACAGGTCTGCAGTTTCCTGGGCCTCCCCTCATGCCCCTCTAGTAAATTGGAGCAACAATGGCAGAACTTCTAGGCAGTGGAGGCATTTCCAGACTTCCAAGACCCTTGGCAGGCTCTCAAGAGACACTCTGCCACAGCACCCACTCACACCCTCAGTACTCTGGGGTGAATCCTATTGGGTCCCATGGACTTATGAACATTCCTTCAGCTGATACAACTGGTCCCTTACAATTTCAGTGTCCACAAATGGAAAGTCACTGCTTCCTCAGCTGTGCTCCTTCAATTCAGGGGACCAGGCAGGCCAAGGTCAATCATATTGTTAAAGACTGAGGCAAAAAATTTATCAAATGCCTCCACTTGTTCTTCATCCTTATTTGTCAGGTGACCACCTTCATCACATACAGTCCAATACATTCCTTAGACCTTGGCTGAAGTATGATATTTTTATTGCAGACTTTAATTTGGAGATCTAATATGGGAAAGGGTTAATTTTGATTAGAGATGAGAGGGTTGCTCCTCAGTCACTTAACAAGGGATCCCAGGGGATGCCTCAGATATTATTAGGGTTGGGATACTAAACCAGGTATTCAGGGGAGTGGCAGATATGACACAGGACTTGCAGAAATCTGTTCCCATCTGGATCAGCAGCTGGAGGCTTGGAAAAGGAAAATGTCACAAGATAGGAACATCTGACCCATGAATTCCAGCCAGAACATGCTGAGACCTTACACACCTTGTGTAGGAACACTGATATTTCCTCTGACAAATATCAGGTTTTTCTTGATGTAACTTTTAAAATACTTTCCTGCCATCCCAGGAGGGCCCAAAGAAACATCTATGTTGAACAAGTCATTAGGTATGACTTCAGAGGCCAAAACCACATTCCCAAACAAGGTAAATGCTTTGCAAAAGAAGACATGTGAAAATAGGTCCAAAAAAACTACAAGGTAAATGCTTTGCAAAAGAAGACGTGAAAATAGGTCCAAAAAAAACCCATGACAAACCAACATGCAACCAACCAACCAACCAAAAGCAGAGTTTCTCCATCCCCTGAGGCTTCCTGTTCAGCACTGCTGAACAGACACACCATGACACAGTTTAACTCCAGGCAATAATGGGTGTTCCATCGGAAGGGGAGAAACAGAGGTGGGTTGACATTGACTCTGCAACATGTATGAGATCCACAAAGATCAATGAATGCTCCAGAATTATAAGGTGAATGATTCAATGGGCAAACAAAGAAAATGTCATCATGACCTGAGGTTTGCTGCTCATTAAGTGACAACTTCAATCTTTCAAAGTGCTAATCAGGAAATGTTAAACTTATTAACATTTCTGCAGCCACAACTAACCCCTGAGTGCTGGGATGGTTCTTGTCATCTTGAGTTACCATGAAATGAAGAT
>NW_008677629.1:8772-9096 GCF_000695815.1 Acanthisitta chloris | reverse complement strand
GAAAGAGTTCCAAGTAGGCATACTGGGAACGAGCCTTGCTTACTGAGAAGTAACTTCCAGCATTACTCATCAGCCTTACTTTTGATAACAAGAATCGAATAGTCAAAGCAAAGAGTAGGATAGAGGATAGTCAGGTAGAGAGCACCTGAATAAATAAGAAGAGAAAGGTTGATTAATAAGGAATTGTCTTAGTTTATTCAGCATGAAAAGGGTAGAACTTAGGGCATTATTTTAACTTAGGTAGCGTAAAACAAGGAAGAAAAACTAGATGCAGCTGGACTCATGACCTAGCAATATGTGCCAAACTCAAAGGTCAAACTGATG
>NW_008677629.1:5372-8623 GCF_000695815.1 Acanthisitta chloris | reverse complement strand
ATGAGTTCTTTAATGTATATAAACTGTGAAGTTTTTGTCTCTGGTTGTGCAAGTTTGGTGGAGCGATCCCCTTGTGCCCAGTGCTGAATAAACCAATTCCTGCTACCTCTGAGATACAAGTCTGGGGTAGTTCTTTTTCAGCCTTTTCTCGGCATCACTTTGCCCCAAAGCACTGCCCCAGGGGGGTCCCTGGGCCCAGCAGTCCTTTCCAGAGAGGGGACACTGCCCTTCCCTCCTGCTCTGCAGCCTCCCCTTCCAAGTGGCACCAGAGCAGCACAGCCAACTCTGGACACCAAAGGCAGCAGAACAATCCTTGGGGAAAAAAACCTCAGCCCCAGGTGGCCAGTCAGCATCTCAGCTTTTCCCACATGAGAACATTCCCTGTCACTTTTATTTCCTCTCTCCTGTCGCTTTTATTTCCTCTCTCAGCCCTACTGGGATCAGCCATGCTGCTGCTGCTGCTGCCCACAGTTTCTTGCCACCTGCCCCTGAGGACACATGGGGGATGAGAAGGGCTTGCTGGTCCCTGCATGCACAGCTGGGGTGAAGGGAAGAGAGTGGTTCCTTTCCCCTGACAGCAGCACCACAATCAGGACTTGTTTAGAAGGGAACAAAATCAGACTTGCTGCCTTAGTCAAGTCAGCAAAGGTGAGCACTGATATGAGACAGGGATTTTTCCTCTTGCCAGAGAAAGTTCCACCTGCAGAAGGGAAGGAAAATGAACAGAAGAATCTGGTTCTGAAGTTTCAATGTGACCTTTTTCTGTCCTAAGTCACTTTGCTGCCTGAAGGTCATGTCTCATCTGCCATATGAGGGCTCTGTGTTGGTGTTCTAAGCCATTAGTTGCAAATGTAGCTTCGATGTTGTGGAGGGGTTTAAGACAAGCTGAGATCCTGCTCAATGCCCATGAAGTATCCCTTGTTTCAGAATTAAAGCTGCATTTTAGCAGTTGTCTGAAATGAGGAATGAAACAGTAAATATTAACTGAGGGTGTGTCTCTGCCTGGAGATTCCCTGTCCTGTCTAAGACCAATGCTTCCTTGACAGGCTACATAGGGAATGCAGGAGTGGTTTCCCTTGGATTTTACAGATTCTGTTTAGGGAAATCAGCTTGAAATGGGACTAATTCTGCTTTTCAAGAAGGTCATGTCTATGAACTGAAGTGCTCTTGGATTTGAAGGGAAGAGAGTGGTTCCTTTCCCCTGACAGCAGCACCACAATCAGGACTTGTTTAGAAGGGAACAAAATCAGACTTGCTTACCTGCCTTAGTCAGCAAAGGTGAGCACTGATATGAGACAGGGATTTTTCCTCTTGCCAGAGAAAGTTCCACCTGCAGAAGGGAAGGAAAATGAACAGAAGAATCTGGTTCTGAAGTTTCAATGTGACCTTTTTCTGTCCTAAGTCACTTTGCTGCCTGAAGGTCATGTCTCATCTGCCATATGAGGGCTCTGTGTTGGTGTTCTAAGTGATTAGTTGCAAATGTAGCTTCGATGTTGTGGAGGGGTTTAAGACAAGCTGAGATCCTGCTCAATGCCCATGAAGTATCCCTTGTTTCAGAATTAAAGCTGCATTTTAGCAGTTGTCTGAAATGAGGAATGAAACAGTAAATATTAACTGAGGGTGTGTCTCTGCCTGGAGATTCCCTGTCCTGTCTAAGACCAATGCTTCCTTGACAGGCTACATAGGGAATGCAGGAGTGGTTTCCCTTGGATTTTACAGATTCTGTTTAGGGAAATCAGCTTGAAATGGGACTAATTCTGCTTTTCAAGAAGGTCATGTCTATGAACTGAAGTGCTCTTGGATTCCCACTGCCCTTCCCTCCTAGTGTCACTTTTCATGGCTGTTTCTTTCTTGAAATATCAAGCCAGAAGAAATTATTCCTAGCTGCCCCAGGAATTCTATGATGTTGGGAAGCTTTGAAGAGATGGGATGTGGAGACATTAAAATGGAATTCTGTTCATGAAGGAGTGAAAGGAGGAAGGAGGAGGGAACTTATTACCTATAGTAGAGGAGGACCAGGTTAGCGAACATTAAAAAATTTGACATAGGTTAATTCATGGTTCCCCCCCAAATTCTGAGGGAGCTGTCTGATGTCTTTGCAAAACCACTCTTGATTATCTTAGCAAGGTCATGGCAACAGGGAGAGGTTCCTAAAGACTGGAAGAGAACAAACAACACTCCTAACTTCAAGGAGGATAAGAAGAAGATGCAGGTAACTACAGAGCAGGCACAAGTGCCACAGTGCCTTGGAAAGTTTCCTCCTGGGAATTATTTCTAAAGACATGAAGGACAAGAAGGTGATTGTGAACAGTCAGCATGAATTTACAGCAGGCAGAACATACCTGACCTGTCTGAGAGCATCTACAGTGAGGTGACTTCATGGACAGAGGAGATAAGTGGATGTTGTTTATCTTGAATTTTTGAAGTTTTTGTCAATATTTTCCAATAACATCCCCGTGGACATCTGACAGAGTAACTAACAGAGTAACTAACTGGACAGTGAGTTGGAACACTCAGTGACACTGTAGAAGCCCAGAAGATCAGTGGCTAACCTGTAGGCCTCAAACACCAATACCAGCTGGCTGTGGAGCCAACCAAGGATGGTTGGTAAGAACATACTCTGTGAACAGGCAGCAAACAATAGGATGTGGCTTGAGAAGGGCCATACAGAGGCAGGGCAGCACTTTTCCAGGAAAACTTCCTTGTTCTGGCTCCTGCAAAAAAGCACAACATAGCCATTGCAGGAGTGAGGTTGAGAAGCAGGCATGGACTGCAGAGGATGATCATTCCTTCTTCCTTTCTTTCTTTTTGGACTCTGTCATCTGCTGGGAAGAAGTAGTTTTGCCCAGCTTGGTGAGGTGAGTCCCAGCTCTGCCCAGAGGACACTGATCTGCCAACAGTGTCCATTACTCAGAGAGCCCAAAACTCTGTGGTCCAAATTAGAGTCATAGCCAGTTCTTGACCTATAATATCAGCATCCTCCTCCTCAAACCCTTTCCACCTTCCATGGCAGAATTGAGGAGAAAAACACAGGAACCCCTAGGGCCTTTGTTATGACCCCCAGAGCTCTGTAGCCACTTGGGACAATGCCCAGTTTCCCCTGGCAGAATCACTTGTGTCCATCTGGAAGAAGAACTGGGAGTAGCAGAGAGAAGAGGGCAGAGAAAGGTGGGGGCCAAGGGGCAGGAAGGCTTTGCAGGGAGGATGCTGCATGTCCCAAGGGACAGGCAAACACAGCTCGTGCTGCACTG
>NW_008677629.1:0-5209 GCF_000695815.1 Acanthisitta chloris | reverse complement strand
CGGTGCAGGCAGCTTTGGACCTCTGTGCAGAGCTCAGTCGACAGCAGCCGCTTCAAGGAGAGGCTGTTCCTGCAGGACTCAAACAATGCTGGGGCCGGTGGGATGTGCCAGGCTGTCTCCTTCTCCCCCAGTCTTCCTGCTGCTGCTGCTGCTCCTGCTTGGTGAGTTGGGGAATGTCTTTGCCTTGGGGATCAGCAGATCAGCACTGGAAGGCTGCAGAGTGGGGCAGGACAAGGCACGTCCTGGGCACAGGGGAAAGGGTGTTAGGAGCCATCCTGCAGCAAGTGGGGCAGAGCTGCTTTGGTGAGGGGAGGATGATTGCCTCCCTCAGCCACCATGGGTAAGGGTGCAATTTCCAACCCTTCTAAGGCAGTATGGGTCATAGTGGGAGATTTTGCAGATTCTGAGCTCCTTTAGAGAGCCAGAGGCATCCACCTGGAACCAAAAACCCAACCAAATGTGCTTGGGGCTTTATTAAGCTAGGAGACAAATGAGCTGCAAGAGGGAATTGCATTCGTTCAAAGATGCCTGCCCAGCAAAGACTCAGCAGTGGGAATATGGACAGGGGCACACAGATGAGTTTGGTTGCTGCTCATCTAACCAAAACCCTCTCTACCCCATGGTGCAGGTGCTGGAGTGATCTCCAAGGACATCTGCAGCTCCCCAGGTGATGGTGAGTACAGTTACAGGTCCTGTGAAAGGAGCTGTGAGGGGCTGGAGATGGGAAGGGGGAAGGGACTTTGTTCCACCTGTGTGAGCCCCCAGAGCTCCTCTTTCCCCTCCCGGATCTGAGGCATTTTCCAGCCCTGACAAAATTAATACTGTCCTGGGCCATCCCTGGGCCATCTCCCCAGGTGACCTCCCAGCTCCTAGCCTCTCCATAAACACATTTGAAGCATGGGAGGTTGAAGAGCTTTTGTTTCAGTGCCTCATTGACCTGAAGTCTCCTGCTGTCTGAATTGTGTTCTGCAAGGATGGGGTGGAGGTGAACAGCCTGCAAGTGGAACAGGGACAGAAGAGCTACTTCATGCACTTGACCATGACAATGGAGACTGCAGGGTCATACACATGTGGATACCAGCACAAGGACAACAGAGGTCGAGTGAGGAACTCTGCCCTCAGTGCTCCCCAGAACCTGAGTGTCACAGGTGAGATGTGTCACTGGGGCACAGGCAGGTAACACTCAGGGGCACCACAGACCCAGGTGGGGAAAGGGGCTGTGCTTCACAGCATGTCCCAGGCTGGTCAGGATGCTGTGTGTCAGTGTGCAGTTCAGCCTGGCCTTTGCCAGCAAGGACACTCCTCCCAGTCGTGAGAGAGTATCCTGCTCCTCTCCAATCATGGTCCTCTCCTGCTCCCAGCATCTTGGAAAGAGGAGAGTGGTGTTAATGCAGAGCCCCAGCTGTGCTGGGCATTCATTTATTGATCACAACATTGGATAGGCAGTGGATCAGGGGTCCCCACAGTTGCTCAGTCTGTGCAGCACCTGTGGGTGCTGAATACTCTCACTCTGTCCCTTTCTTTTGCTAGGTGGCAAGTCCATCTGCCCTCCAGGGACGTACACTGAAGGTGAGTGTTTCCAACCCTCACACCCAGATATCAGAGGGGAAGTTTCCACTCCAGGGGTTCACACAGGGGGAACAAAGCCCTTCTCCCTTCTCATCATCAGCCCTGCAGAACTCCCTTTACAGGACCTATTCCTGTACTCACTGGGGAAGCTGCAGATGTCCTGGGTAAACACACCAGCACCTGCACCATGGGGTAGAGCTGCTCCACACACCTTTCCCCTGAGCCCATCCTTGTGCTGAGGACAGGCCCTGTCATGCCACACTCAGCAGCCCTCCAGTGCTGGTGGGTGGCAGAGCCTTTCCCACAATGTGGCTGTGGTGAGCAGGAGCTCACTGCTGCTCAGCCCCCACTGCAGCTGCTGTGCCTGCAGAGCCTCTGCTTTCATTGCCATACACTCAGACAGTGCAGCATGAGCTGTGTTTGCCTGTCCACATACAGCTGGGATGCTGCAGGTCAGCATGCAGCTCAGCAGACCCCTTGCCATCATGTACACTCCTCCCAGTCATGGAAGAGCTTCCTGCTCCTCTCCTGACCCCAACATAATGGACAGGGGAGAGTAGTAGTGCCACATCTAATCCAGAGCCACAGCTGTGCAGGGCATTCATTTATTGGTCATGACAGTTGAGAGATGGTGATCAGGGTTGCTCAGTCTGTGCAGTTCCTGGAGCAGCTGCAGACTCTCAGCCTGTCCCTTTCCTCCTCCCAGGCACCTGGTCCAGCTCTCAGCCAGGGACATCCACTGAAGGTGGGTAATTCCCTCCCAACACATGCAATGCCCTCAGTATTGGGTGTTACACAACTGCCAAATCTGGACACAGGGAGGTTCATCAGGTGGGATGCAGCTCGGGTCTAAGGCCATATCCTGCTCTCTGCTTCCACTCTACACGATGGCCTCACTTCCCTAACTCATTCTCTTCCCTCAGCTCCCCATCCTCAGGCACCCTACGTCTTCCCCATATGCATCGTGGTGGGAGTGGTGGCTATCTCCCTCCTCCTCCTCCTGGCTGCAGGCAGCTACTGTGCCATGAAGATAGGTGAGTGATTTGGGGAAATTGAGGGTAAACCTTCAGACAAAAACTGAATCCTGATGCAGGGCTGCTGCTGTCTGACCCATGCTGGTTTAGGATTGCCAGCTGTTTACCTTGATGTTCTAGGAAGCTGAGCCACTCAGGCCTTTCCTTTGTAATCTGCAGGGAGCAAAGGTGGTGACATGAGGAATACTTGTCCTCCAGGGCAATTGTGCTCTAATGTCCTCACCCAGGCACACATTTGTTCTCCTCCTCTGGGCACAAGCAGTGAATCTCTGGGCTGGCCTGTATGGAGCCAGAATGCCTCCATGACACACTGGCTCTCCACAGGTGCTGATGGCTTAGGAGAAATCAGTCTGGGAAATGGGATTCACAGTTGTGTAGGCTGGGCTTGAAAAATCCCTTTGTGAGTGAGGGGTGGAGGTTCAGCTCATCACCTTCATTGCATAGCCCAGAGCATGGAAAGCCAGAGCTGAGCAGGAACTCTGCCTCCCACCTCTCCCTTTCTTTTCCTTGCAGTGACCTGCAGAGAGAGATGCCAAAGGTGAGCAGCAATCCCTGGGGGCTGTGGAGTCATTGGTGATGGAGATAGATGCATCATGGGCACTCCTGGACTTGCACATGTTTACAATGTCTGATGGATAAGTATGTATAAGCTGTATTCCATGCATTGTCCATGTACATGTGAGCACTTCAACTGAAGACATCTCCATCCCACTGTCAAATGTAACATGTATATATAAATGATATGATACAACTACAGGTGTGCTCTTCCCTCTGCCCACACAGATGCTCATATGTCTGCAGAGGTGCACAGGTACACAGGCACTGCTGTGCTCACACTGCTCTGGTAATAGGTGTGTGCAATGAGGAGCTGGTTCTGCTCAAAGGAAGAAGAAATATCGATTTCTCTCACCAACTGCACCTCTGAGTTCCACAGTTACTCGTGAAATGGAGCTGAGCTGCCCAAAGACAGCCCTAGAGATCCAAAGAGACATGGAGGGACCCTGGAGGTACATGGGGATAGAGTGACCTCCCTGGACTGAGCTCAGCTGAGACCTTTACCACACCCTGAAACCTTCATATTCACCTCTGCTACTGCCTCTTCTTTCTCGTCTTGCCTGTGCTTTTCTTCACAAACCTAAATCCCAGACAAGACTCATTTGTTTCCCTGGCTGGGCCCAGGATGGCTGTTGCCATTGAAGTGTTAAAATACAATGCAAGGTCACAGGGTCACACCTGTTCCTGAATCGAAATTACAATATTTTAGTTGAAACAGGTTTGCAATAATGTTGAGGCTTTAGACAAACAGAGTTTTGCAGATTTCTACATCAGCTGGGTTAAATGTCTCAAAGTAAGCCCTGTGCACCAGGTTATGGTTACAACTTCTGGAGACAGACAGCTGCTCTGGGGGTCATTTCACCTGACCCCTCTCCTTGGATAAGACAACAGCAGCAACTCTCTTTTTCCA
This sequence comes from Acanthisitta chloris, assembly GCF_000695815.1. Classification (NCBI taxonomy): domain Eukaryota; kingdom Metazoa; phylum Chordata; class Aves; order Passeriformes; family Acanthisittidae; genus Acanthisitta; species Acanthisitta chloris. The sequence goes on along the minus strand of NW_008677629.1, from coordinate 1,141 downwards.
GTGCACTTCATGATTTTATTTAGAACTCTCAGATCTTCAGCGCTTGATGCTCCCCATCACTGAGGGGCATGGAGAGAGCCAGGGGAAAATATGTTGAGTGTCTGTGGCCCCAGTGCCATCCCACAGCAATGGGGCCTCTTGCATTATAGTCATGGATGATGCTTTCCTCATGCTGAGACACAGCTCAGGGCATGAGTCCCTGGGGAAGCTTTGGCCTTGATGGTGCAGAGCAGGGTGGGGACCAAGGGGCAGGAGAGCATTGCAGGGAAGATGCTACCTGTCCCAAGGGACAGGCAAACACAGCTCATGCTGCACTGTCTGAGCTTTCAGCAATGCAAGCAGGGGCTGTGCAGGCACTGCAGCCACAGTGGGGGCTGAGGCAGGGCCCTGCTCACCACAGTCACTCGTTGTGGGAAAGGCTCTGTTAGCCACAGAAATGCAGCAGGACCAGCCCCAGGTGTGCTGCAAGCCATGGGCCAGGCAGCTCTTGAACAGCTGTGCAGAGCTCAGCAACCAGCAGCTGCTTCAAGGAGAGGCTGTTCCTGCAGTGCCAGAATATTGCTGGGGCAGGTGGGATGTGCCAGGCTGTCTCCTTCTCACCCAGCCTTCCTCCTGCTGCTGCTGGGGAATGTCTTTGCCTTGGGGCTCAGCAGTAAGGGCTGCTGAGTGAGGCAGGACAGATCACATCCTGGACACAGTGGAGGACAATGGGAAAAGTGTGAGTGGATCAGCCATGAAGCAATGAGTGGTAGAGATGCTTTGGTGAGGGAAGGAGGACCATTGCTTCCTCCAGCTACCAATGACCTCAAGCAAAGAGTGCAATTTCCAACCACTCTAAAGGGGTTCTGGCCACAGTGTGAGACTTGGCTGGTGCTGAAGTGCTTTAAGGAGGCAGAGGCATCCACCTGGTACCACTAACCAAGGCAAAATGGGCCATCATGTCAGGAGACAGGAGACAAAGGAGATGCAGGATGGAGACACACGAGTAGGAAGGTGCTGCCACAATGACTCAGCAGTGGGAACATGGATATGGGCACAGGGCTGAGCTGGGTTGCTGCTTGTATAAATAAAACCCATGGTACAGGTGCTGGTGTGATCACTCAGGACATCTGCATCAGTGTCACCTCTGTGCCTGGCAAGA
>NW_008677628.1:30336-38135 GCF_000695815.1 Acanthisitta chloris | reverse complement strand
GGTGGCAGCCGAACCGTCCAAGGGGAGTCGTGGCTAGCCCTTATCCCTTTCCCACCGGGTTCCTTTCCCACTCGACGTGTCTTTTGGCTTTCCTCGACCCGTGCCGACGCATAATCCCCAGTTGGGCTCTAAAGTCCCGTCGTGGATTTCTGACACCTCGGTTGCCACCGGGAGACCTCGTCGCTGCCACCGCTAAGTGCTCCTGAGCCTGATGGTTCTGTGGTGGATGCTCCTGGTGTGGCGACAGTGGTCCTAGATGCTTTCCTGTCCTAAAACTTGAGCTACCTGCAGGTGAAGGGATGCCTCAGTTGCCCAAGGCACTTTGGCTTAGATGGAGGCTCCCAAGGTGACTGTGCTGAGCAGTTTGGCTACTAGCCATCTTCCCAACACCCACTTTATTTCCCAAAGTCTTCCAGTGTGGCTTTTTTTCTCCTTGCTGAGTTTCACTGGGTAGGAACCTTGTGACACCAGTGACAGAACTGCCACTGTTACCATCAATTCCTCCACAGACATACCAGTGCCATGGAACTGCTTTGTCATTGGCATCCTAGATTTCGAAAAACGTCTTGTACTTTTCCTTTCCTTCTAGGCAGTGATTTTATGATTAGGCAGCAGCTGTGGGTTTAGGTGGTGATTCAGGACATGGAGCCACACCTACCCTTACTGGTGGGTGAAGGTGTAGTTCAAGACAAGACAGAGGAAATGTTACTTATTGTAAACTTAGTGTGTTGACCAAATTTTGCATATTGACAATAAGATGCAAATGCTGAATATATGCTGCAAAGACGATGGAAAGAAAAAGAATGGTATAGAGAATGGACACTTTGAGGTTCCTACCAAATGTCATACTGGAAGTACTGTATCTTGGAGTTACCTGAGTGCTTTATCCTTCACATCCATTACTACTCTTTAATTTGAAGCATCAATATAGCTATGTGTGGTCTGCTTCTGTCAATGATCAAGATGGCAGTAATACTTTTTGGGAAAGAGGCAAAAAATTCTGCTCAGGCTTCTAGAAAGCTTAATGTGAAAGGGGATTTGTCTTGTGTGAAGCTTGCAAAGGGGAAGACCACTTCAGAGACCCCTGCAAGGACACTAGACATGAGTGACTCTTGGACACTGTTGACCAACACATCTTTTTGTCCCACCACATGAAGTATTGGTGTCTAAATAATGGGCACTCTAACTCATGTCCAGTGCTCTGGGCTGCCTAGATCCTTAGGTACTACAGTTTCAGGAGATCTTAATGTTAAGGTAACTTATTATCAGCCTGACAGGCTGAACAGGAGTTCCCTGTTAGGATATTTTGGCTAAGTAAAAGCTGCAAGGCAGTATTACCTCTATATAAGGCAGTAATGAGCCATTACTGGACTGCAGTGTCCAGTTTTGGTGTCTGTGGATGAAAAGGGATGCTGATGAATTGGAAAGTGTTCAGAGAAAAACTGCAGAAGTATTCAGAGATCCGGAAACTGGATTATAGAGTGAGATAAACCAAATAGGTTGAGTTGCTTATCAGGACATGTCAAGAGGTGCCTGTATCAGATTTTAACTATGCATGCAAGGAGAAGACAGCAGCTCATTGGCAGACAGAGATAAAGCAGGATTCATTGATGGGAATTTGAAACTGCATGTTCTCAGATTAGAAAAAAGGCACATTATTTAGTGTACTAATGTAGCTGACGATTATGGGGTTAATTATTCCTCTTCAAAACTTGTAAAAGTCAAAAACCTGTAACTAAATATTAGCTCATAAATAAATGTTCTACATGGCAATATAAACAGAGAGGTTTTTTTTAATTTATATGCTTTGAGGCCTTGCCACATGTGAATGGCATCACTAAATCCTTATGCTTCCCCAGAAAAAAGAAAAACCATGAGCATAAGGCTGCAATGCATCTTCTGTTCTATCTACAAACCTCATGAAGTCCTGCATGCTGTCTTGAAAGGTATTTTCAGGGCAGACTTTGGTCAGATGAACTTCATTTATATGGTAGCAATTAGGCGTGTTTCAAATTAGCTAAGTCACCTAAATGTTAATTGTAATGTTGGTAAATAGGATTTGTGTGATGTTGACTTTTTCTTGAGGTGATATGCTACAGCCCTTTATAAAACCTGTACAAATAATGCACTGGCTGCAGCTGTATTACCTGTCTAAAAGAATGTTGTAAATCATTCTCAGAATTTTAGAAAGGCAAATTTATCTGGTGCATGTGTAAGTGGTTCTGTATGCCTTTGGAAATTGGTTTTCAGACAGGCTTCCCTTCTTAGGTGTTCTGTTTCTCCATTGTCTGCCTCAGCAGAGTTTGCTCTGTGCACAGGTGTGCTGTGAGTGCTTAAGTGGACTGATGAGTACCAGCTGACACAACACATGGTTTGGTATCCCATGATACTGGACTTTTAGTTGACTGCATGGATTTTCCATTTAATCCCTGGCTGCACCCAGAGCTGCTTTTAACTATTGTTACAATAATGTTTTAAATGCTAAAAAAAAAAAAGTGAGGCAAGTGTGTTATTTGCTCAGCCCTGTGACCTGCAAAATGAAAATAAAAATACATTCTACTGCATCAAGTTGTTCTTAAGGTCTAGACAAAGCATTTTTGACAACAAATACTTGAAAAATTAGAATGTGTTTTCATGAATATCTTCAGATACTAAAATTTGTTCTTTAGTGTTTGAACATGCAGCATTGCCATTTAGGTGAATGAGAATTCTGCCTGCATAAGCAGAACCCAGGCCCAAGCAATAACAAAATACATGCCTCAGAAAGATCAGATAACTGTACTCTGGATTCTTTCCCAGGTTCTTCCTTTATCTTCCAGTATACTGGGACCTGTTATTAACTGCTAAAATCAATGAGCGCATAGCATTGGTCATAGATGTAACAGGTCTGAACACCCTATTTGAGCAACAAGGAACATTAACTAAGTGTATGAATTCATTAAAGTAACATGAAGTTGATAAGTGCATCTTAAACTGTATGGACGTAGTGATCTTAGATGTCTCTTCCGTCTTTGAAGATTGTATGATCTGCTGTTCAGGGTTAATAGTAACTCAGGGATTTTGTAAGAATGTGACCTTAGACCATAAAATTGGTGATAGGTAATCTTATTTCAAAATGTTGCCTTGCATAGTTCACTATGGCTTAGTGTTTTGCAGTGTAGATCTGTCTTAGTAGAAAGAATTTGCCTTGACTTGTTTTCTTTTGTTTTTCAGGAAAAGAAATGGAGCAAGTTCAGTAACTACCCAGTCTAATGTCTTACTCATATCTCAAGGAATCTTACAAATACTTATTTTGAATTGAGAAAATGACTGCAGATATAGAAGAAAGTACCTGTCAAAAAGTGGAACACCCTCTAGCTAATTTGGAAGTAGTATAAAATAAATACCCCTGTTATGGTGCGATTCTGGAGTGGAGTTAACTCTATAGCACACAGGTAGCTCTCCAAGGAGAAAGAAAAAAGGAGCTTTCTGTTTTTCTAAATTATGGAAATTTTTTGGAAGACGTGGGGATGGATTTTGAGCCTAGTCATGGTTGCATCGGAATTTCACAGTGACAACAGGCTTTCATACAGTTCTCAAGGTAGGGGTCTGACCTCTGTAGCTGACAAGAAGCATCTGCTATTGCACTGCATTTGTGTAATGTTTTCTAAACCATGTTTGTGTAATCAATCCATGAGATCATATGGGCTCTGCTCTTGGTTTTATCATGATTCATTGTCATGCAGATTAAATTTCCTAGTCCTAATTTCTTACTGTCTACTTTTAACTGTAGGAAAGCTTTGCAAATTAAATCGAATAAAACATTGTACTTGATAACAATTGAGAGACTTGCCATAATAACATTAACGTGTTTTTTAGACTACGAAGTAAGAATCTAATCTTGTTTTTACAATATAATACTTTTCATTACTACTGTTTGTATTCTTGCAAGTGGATCTAATAGCTTTTGTCTTTGAATGGTGTCACTGGGTAAAACGTGTCCTTAGGTTAGAATTCAGCCCCAAATGTTCGCATACTTTCGGTAAATAGAAAGAGATATGTATTAAAAAACTTCTGTATTTCCAGTGATAATCAAATCAAGTGGAAACCAAACATGTTTTCCTGACTTGCAAAGAAAAAAAATAAGGTTTTACTTTATCTAGTGAAATGTTACAACATGCCTTTATCTGAAAATGATTTTTAGTCATGAGAGTGATGAAATTTGCCCAAATATGGTTTATGTTTATGCTACTACTTGTTGTTTCCTGTTATATTTTCTTCTCTTCTATGCCCACTTCCTGGACTGTCTTACCTTGTGATTGATTACAAAGAGGAATTCCTGTCTTACCTTGAACACTACCAACTAACAATCCCAATAAGGGTTGATCAAAATGGAGCCTTTCTCAGCTTTACTGTGAAAAATGCTAAACCCTCGAGAAGGAGGAGGAGCACAGACCCTTATGACCAAGAACTGGCAGCATCTAAATTATTTTTTAAACTTTCTGCCTATGGCAAGCACTTTCATTTAAACCTGACTCTCAACACAGATTTGGTGTCCAGACATTTTACAGTAGAGTACTGGGGGAAAGATGGACCGCAATGGAAGCATGATTTTTTAGACCACTGTCATTACACAGGATATTTGCAAGACCAACACAGTACAACTAAAGTGGCCTTAAGCAACTGCAATGGTCTGGTAAGTCCATATTACATGTTCTAGTATAATAGTGTGCTTGACCCTTTTAAATTACAGCAGAAGAATTTAATTGGCATATCTTTCAGTTATTTTGAGTCCCCGCGGGAAGCAAGCAGACAGGAAGGTGCAGCAAATCCCTAAAACCTGATCTGGGTCCTGGGGAAAAGTAGCCATCAGTTTTGCAAGTTTAATTGTAAGTACTAAGACCCAATACTGTGGTCCTTTAGCAGGCAACCTGTTCGGTGTTTACAGTGTCTGCACTAGGGCTGCAAGATTAGGTCTATGCTGAGTTCTTTACAGGTTATAAAAGCCTTGCAAGCACAAGGGGTGATGAGGAGGAAACAGTGGATCCTCCAGGATGATGAATCTCTACAGAGAGATGTTGGTTGAACTGAACACCTGCTGGTCTTTGAGAATTTGGGTTTAGAAACTGTGAGTACATTACAGAAGAGGAATTGCTTGGTGTGGAAGTCATCATTGCTATAAATTCAAACCTTAAGGAGAAAAGTAGATCTTTAGTAAGTATCAGCATCAGAAAGTAATTGTAAACTTTTTTTTAATTAGAGATACTTTGTTTACAAATTGTGAAGAGTTGCACTTAACATTAGGATTACGAATTTTGATCTCATTTATTCTCATCTCTTCTTTTACTGGTGATCTCTCGATCACATGGCAAGTTGTACATGCATGGGAAAACGCAATTAGAAAACAAACACAAAAAAGTAAAAAGCAGACTATTAGGTAACAAAATGCTGAAATAGTAGAGCATGACTAGGAAATGCTTAATCAAGAGCCAGGGATTTCTCTAGTAAAAATATATGTATACATTATAGTTGCTCATTCTGGTTTTTATTATAGCAGAATGCTGGTCAGTCTTGTTAGGAATAGGCAAATCTAACTAATTGCTAAGGAGAAAGAAAAGATTATGCAGACTTGTTGAATTAATTCCTATTTATCCTTGGAAATGCTATTGAATTAATGCCTCTTGGGATGTTATTTTCAAACAAAAGCCAGCTGCTGCAGACCTAGATAGGTTGCATTGCATCCAACTACTTGTGATAGTCTAGTTTAACATTTCTGAGTGCTCTCGAGGAAAAATAATTTAATGGGGATTTCCAGGGCTAAGTGAACACTGTCAAAGAAATGTAGTTAAAATGATATTCCATTGAGTGTGGTAGCACAGTTAGGTCTGAATTCAGTACAATTTTCACTTTTGTTGCAGTTGCCATGTAATGACTCTTTTTTTTTTTTTTTGTCACAGTTACTTAAGCTCTTAAGCTAATATACTCAGTCTTTGCTTTTGGGTTCTTTTCAGCTAAAAATACTTTGGAGACCAGATTCCTTCCTTTTTTCAGAACTCATTTCTTTAAAGGAGGCTGCATGCCTCTTTATCTACAGGGTTTCTGCTAACTGATACACAGACTAGTTGGCCCCCTTGGAGCCTGCAGTAAGTGCCATGGTGATCCCATTTCAGTTCCTCTCTGACCCTGGCTAGGGAGTGAACCAGGAATTCCTACCCTTGCCTTAGCTGACTCTTGTTTTCCTTTCATGCTAGGAAAACAAGAGTGGGATGAAGCAGAAAAAGTCTGTATTTTCCTATCATCTTTCTCCATCTCTTGCTCCTTATGCTACTTCTTTTGATCAAAGAGGCATGGAAGATGTCATGGTGAAGCATAACCTTTTGGTTTTGCTTCTATGCCCTACACCCTGAGGTGACATTTAGCATTCCCATTGCTGCCTGTTTTCCCTTTGCCCAGTCTGTCTGTTCTGGTGGAGTGAAGCTGTCGGTGGTTCTAGGTATCAGTATGCTAACTTAGTGTCTGTAAGGTAACTTTAGTGTGGATATTTTATATCTTTATTGATGATCTGGATGAGGGGATCGAGCCTACCATTGGTGACGATGCCAAATTAGGAGTAAGTGTTGATCTGCTGGAGGGTAGGAAGGCTTTGCAGAGGGATCAGGACATGCTGGATCAATGGGTGGAGGCCAGCAGTATGAAGACCAAGTGCTGGGTCCTACACTTTGGCCACAGTAACCTCAGGCAGCACTACATACCGGAGGAGGAGTGGTTGGAAAGACAACCAGTGGAGAAGGGGCTGGGGGTGCTGGTCAATGGTGGCTGAACATGAGCCAGCAGTGTGCCCAGGTGGCCAAGAAGGCCAGTGGCATCCTGGCCTGGATCAGAAGTAGTGTGGCCAGCAGGACTAGGGGACTGATTGTCCCTTTGTACTTGGCACTGGTGAGGCCACACCTCAAGTACTGTGTCCAGTTTGGGGCCCCGCACTCTAAGAAGAATTTTGAGGTGCTGGAAAGTGTTCAGAGAAGGACAATGGAGCTGGCGAAGGCTCTGGAGCACAAGTCCTGTGAGGAGCGGCTGAGGGAGCTGGGGGTGTTTAGCCTGGAGAAGAAAAGACTCAGGGAAGACCTTATCACTATCTACAACTACCTGTAAGGAGGTTGTAGCCAGGTGGGGGTCAGTCTCTTCTCTCAGGCAGTTAGTGATAGGACAAGAGGACATAGTCTTAAACCGCACCAGGGGAAGTTCAAATTGATCATTAGGAAGAATTTCCTTATAGGGTGGTTAGACATTGGAACAGGCTGCCCAGGGAGGTGGTGGAGTCTCTGTCCCTGGAAGCGTTTAAGGAGAGACTGGATGTGGCATTTAGTGCCATGGTCTGGTTGACATGATGGTGTTAGGTCTGGTCTTGATCTCAGAGGTCTTTTCCAACAGGTCTTTCCTGTGATTCTGTGTTTGCCAGTTAGGTTGCCATCAGCTCTTATGTGTGTCTTTTGGGTATTCAGGCAGCCTCAATCCAGTCTTTGGGCACAACATGACTGGCACTCAGGGTCTTCATGGTCATGCCACTTTACTAGGGAATGCAAGTATTAGGTGTCCACAGCATCTCTCAGGAAGGTCTGGTCACAAGCTTATGAGGCTCCTGTCATGCTCCAGAAGCAGCAGCAGCACGGGTGCCACATGGCTCTTTCTCAGTGAGGCAGGAATCCTGCAGAGGTGTGCAGCAGTAGGCTTGACTTAGTGTCATCCTCTACTGTACAGAAGCTCCAGCATTGACTGGGCCTTCCAGAGCACTGCATGTGGGAGTAACTACTCCACTCGGATGA
>NW_008677628.1:13854-30302 GCF_000695815.1 Acanthisitta chloris | reverse complement strand
GACAAATATTTTGTTATACATACAGCTGCTGGTTAGAACACGTTTAATAAAGCAATTGGCAGTGAATATTGAAGACAATATTACTTGTTTTAGAATTAGTTCAGATTGTGTTGTGCTTAAGGCATTCATAGCATTTTCCAGTTTGATTGTGGCTGCCAGTCACATTCTATTAGTCCTTGTGTAACATTTGTATCAAAGCCAGTCATTTTAATTTTGATCTAAAACAAGTAGTAATCTGTAACAGTGAGTGTTGCTCACAAGCAAAACTCCATTTTACTTCAGTTGCCCTTTTAGGCTTCACTGTTGACAAATGAGTCAAATTTCTTCCCCTTATTAAATACTTTGAATTACTCTGTTTAGTTATCTAGATTGGTCAAATGAGAACATGATTTAATTATCACATGTTGTGTGACCTTGAAGAACACTTGTATCTGAGGTGTGTAAGGAGGGCTTTCTCACAGTTTCATTATAATGAAAGTGACAAGCAGTTGGTTCATTTTCTTCTGTTTCTTGTTTCAGCCTCTCCCTCTATATTTCTCATCACCAAGTGCCCCAGAATTACAGGCTGCTACTTACTGAAGTTTCAGTCCAGCAGTTTCCATCTGCTGGGCCCTGATTATGCTATAAATTGTCTGAAGTTATGAGGAAAGCTCTATAATCCAGTGAGCAGGCATGTGAGGAAATTGAAGGTCTCGTCCGGCAGGCTTGCTGGCTTCCGAACTCGTATTTACTTTAGTAGATGCTACATTTGTGGAAGGATTGCAGGTTTGGCTGTATCATGAAAGAGCCTGCAATGAGCAGCATTTCAGGGCCTTTGGATATTGGGTACAAGGCAACAAGACAGAGGCATTGCTTCAGCCAAGTATGTCACACTGAAGTAGAGAAGAGAAGGAATGGTGGTAGACTGGCTGAAAAGAGAACTTCACCTCAAGGGAATGACTGATTCTGATAGGAGCAATTCTCTATGAAAAAGAAGTTTTGGAGCTCACAGTAGTGGAACCAAGCAGAAACCAAACTTTCTTCATTCTGACCCACCTTTGTCCTCTGCCAGGTGTCAAAGCTCTTAAGCTCTGAGTGCTCGAATAAGTTTTCCACAGTAGCGGATTTTGTTATTTTGAGCTGAAAACATCAGTAGTGGGAAATATTTTGAGGCTACTGTGGTCCCAAGTAAATGTTTGATGTACAAGGCCCACTATTTCCATGGCTTGTGAAGTTCCATGCACTGCATAACATTTGTGCTGGGTAGCATAGTTGTCTCCGTCCAAACAGAAATGATAAAGAAGGCACAGGTAGGCTACTGTAGCTTAAAAGCATAACCTTACTTGGTCAAAGGAGGAATTCTTTCACTGGAAGACTTCATGTTTGTTTCACATGTTCCTAAATACATACATATATAAATTGCTCACATTTTTCTTAAGTTAGCTCATTTAAAAGCTGATAGTACAATAAAGAATGTATCTAATTTTATATATTATAAATTGTATATACTATGGTATTTTTGAATTGTACATTGAATAATATCTCATTTATAAAATAATGTATAAAGATTGAAAGGATTTAGTGTTCTAGGTCAGTGTCTTTAGTGCTCTCTTTGGTACTCATGTTTTGCAGGACTTAGTACTCAGAAAATTATATATAAGCTGTCTCTGTCCTAGTTTTAAGATGTCTTGTTAGATTCCATGATGTGCTGTCTCAGGCCAGGTAGCTATTTTTTTTTCATCTTTGAGAACACAGTAGGCTACTGCAATCTTTTTCCTCAGTCATAAATCCACACTGAAGTGTATAGCCAGCTGTTGACATACTGAACAACACTTAACATGTTTTCAGAAGTTTCCATTACTCCTACTTTAAATTAAAAAATGGATAAAACATAACATCCAGAAAGGTTCAAGGCATGGAAAAATTGTGAAACAGTAGTGCACTGTGGAAAAGGCACTTACTTGTCCTCCAAAATTTGGTTTGCTTCTGCCACTGACAGACCTCCCCTGTCTGAAGGAGGTTAATGCCCCAGCTGGACAGCCTGACAGAAAAAGATTCCTCTTCACAGATTCAGGGGAACTCCATGTGGATTCACAGATTTGTCTGAGCATGTCAAGCTGCTGGAACCAGACCTTATATATGTTAGCATGAGTTGGCAGTCTGTAGTGGGATTGGATAACACAGGACCTCAAACAATCTGTTTTAGATAATAATCTTGGGAATGTTCCTTGTAGTAACCTACTTGGTGCATTCGGCTTGTTTCTTAAATTCATGGTGTTTTGTCAAAACCTTTTCTGCTGCTTCTTATGTCTTGATATATCTGGTGCTTCGGAGCAGAAGTTTAATTTACGAACTGTTAAAATGCAATAGCAAAATTAAAAAAGAAAGTGAAAATTTATTCCTTTTGGTGCTTTAAAAGGGCATAATTTCATTATCCTTTTTTCAATGGAAATTTGGTTTCTCAAATAGTGGATTATAAGCCAAAACTGGTGTTTAGAATGTTGGTTTGGATATAACAGTATAATTCTCACTATTTATTAACCAGACATTGCTAAATGCATAAGCAGTGGAAGTATCTTTAGCCACATGAGTTTTCAATACTCGGAATACATGCTGGCTGTCACTGACATTGGTGCATTTTATGTCCAGAATTCAGAGCGCTTCTTAAAAATCAGTTGCTGTGATTCAACAAAGCCACTTGCGTCAGTTTAGCGTTGGAAGAACAGTTTTGTCTGCAAGAAAAATTCATGTTTGTCTGCAAGAAAAATTCATGTTAGGCTTGAAGTGGTATACATATGCCAGGCTTATGTGAGGGAGATGTCCAGGTTGTTATCAGTGTTTACCCGATCACTTGTGTAGCTACAGCAACTGAGCACATAGATGTTTTCACTACCTGGTGGTATGTCTGCCTTAAAGTTTATTTGCAGTTCCTCAACTGAATGTTTTTGAAATAGTTCTTTTCTTATACCTCCATAGTGGGCAGATGAGATCAGATATCAATTAGGCATAGGAAAAAATAGTGATACTCTCCTAACAGTTTTCACTGCTGGTACCTGAAGGAACTGTCATCATAGTTTGCTGACATTCGTAATAGCTTTTGCATACTTGCTTCTGCAAAATAGAGAATTAATGCTGCAATTAAGTGTTTATGTTATCTGAATTTACTTAGTCCCACTGAGGTAATCTTATTGCTCACAATTATCAGTTTCAGTATCTGATATAATGATCTCATTCATGCTTAGACTAGTTAACCTGTCTGGACTTGGGTACAGACATGAAGGATGCATGCTCTGGAGCAATCAGATTTAGGTTAAGACCCTCCCTTGTTTCAGAAACAGTGCCACAGGTTGGATGGTACCTCTGTCTCCTCAGGCTTGGCATGAAGCAGACAGTCTGGTGGTGTTGGCCAGGACCACTCTGCAGGACTCTCTTCCTGTGGGAACATAATACCAGAGCTTATAGTGGCTCAGGATTCGCTTGAACCCAGATGTCTGACATCCAGACTGGATGCAGTCCAGACTGTCAAGGTTCTTTCTGCACATCTGGCAAGCCCAGTTGCTATTTGGTTTATATTTTCAATACTATTTAAGCAGCAGTATACCAGTAAATGATTTATTTTCTAGTAAAATCTTAGACTTCAAGTAACAAGAAGACATTATGGAGAGGAATTTGAAACTGGTATCTTCCAGGTGAATACAAACTCTGATGTTACCTTTTTGAGTAAATAACGGAGTTTCTAATGAAAAATGCCTTTAAGAGGAACACTTACTCTTACAGTCACTATGTAAGGAATGTGTAACTGAAAGCTGCAGTCTGTTCATACATATATTTTCCAAATTTATAATAGAGTTCTACTTGGAAAACGCTGTTCTTTCTGATGTCTTACACAGGATATTTTATTTTGTAAGTTTTATGTTGTTACTTGTTTCAGGAGTGAAGAGCAGCAGGGAGTTGATGTACAAAACAGTAGCAGGACAAGAGCTTTGACCAAGACTACAAAGGCAAGCTCTGATCTTAGAAACAGCTTTATGATATTTAGAACAGATACAGAACAAGTGGTCTTGTGGCTGATCATAGAGATCTCATTGGAGGGGAATAATGTCTTGAAGACTCATGCATAGTACTTGTTTTACAGATCAAAGGTGTGGTAGAAATTTGTTATTCATCAAGGTGTGGTATGAATGGAGAAGTTGCTTCTTCCAGGCTTCTATCTAATGAACAGCTCTTTAATTATGTGTAGAAAGTTCATATATTCAGAATTTTAAAGGTATGGACATCAGAGTTTCTTATTTAGCACATAAAGGTGTAGAAGTCTGTCAGGGCTTATTCCCCAATATTTCTGTATCTGAAAGGATCTAAACCCTGGATTTTCAGCTAAAGTTCAGTTTTAATTGCTAAAGGTTCAGGAAATTGCATAGTTGGCCTGAAATCTCCCCTTTCTTCCATAAACCGCTTCCTGTTTGGAAGAAGCTGAGTTCACAAATGTGAAAGTTATGAGAATAGAATATCTACAGTTCTGCACTGCAGTATGAGGGGAAAAAATGTTCATTTGTTATGGAGAATGAGGTTTAGTGCGCAGCCTGCAGCAGCTTGTATTTGCTAGATTTGTGGCAAGACCTTTTAAGGAATAAATGCTTTGTAGACAGTGTATCCTGAGTTAATATAAATAATTTGATTTTTATTAACTAGCTCAGTTTTGGCATTAAGTATCTGGATATAAAATAGTGAATGGTTTCTTTGAATATGTGTTCTAAAATTAATCCTTCATGCCATTTTTCTTTGATGGAGTGTTTGGCTTTAAGCATCTAGTGGTGTGGCATCATAGAGCAAGGCCATTTTGGCTTGGCATCACTTTTAATGGATATGAATCATGTAGTTTTGGAACATCTCTGTGAAGAGATTATTTGTCCTATACTGAGAATATCTCTTGCTTTCTTACTACATCCACCAAAAATGATGTGAAAGAACTCCAGAAATAGGACGGGGATAATTAAATATTTTTCTCATTGTTGCTGTTTATAGACTTCTACTCTTGCTCACACTAATGTAATAAAATCATAGAGTCATAGAATGTTAGGAGGTTGAAATGGACCTCAATGATCTTCATCATCTAGTTCCAACCCCTCCCACCAGAGCAGGCTGCTCAAGGCTTCATCCAACCTGGCTGTGAACACTGCCAGGGTTGGGGCAGCCACAGCCTCCCTGGGCAACCTGTGCCAGTGTCTCACCACCCTCACAGGGAAAAACCTCTTCCTAATATGTTATCTAAATTTTCCCTCTTTGAATTTATACCCATTCCCTGTTGTTCTATCACTGCAGTTCCTAACAAAGAGTCGATGGAGAAGAGCTGTGCCATGCCTTATTTTCTGTGTTGACTTATAGCTGTGGATTTCTTCACAGAGATAGGTGACAGCAAAATGTTTTTTGAAAGTGAAGCTTTTTAATGGGAGTTTTATATTGCCTTTTTTAAGTTTTCATTTTCTTATTTTCTTCTTTAAGCATGGAGTCATTGCTACAGAAGATGACGAGTATTTTATTGAGCCCTTAAGGAACATAACAGAAGATTCTAGTAACTATAGCTATGAGAATGGTCATCCTCATGTTATATACAAAAAATCTACCATGCACCAGCAACACCTCTATGATCACAGTCACTGTGGAGTCTCAGGTAAATGAATATGAGTGTAATTACTTAAACAATTATGACTTAAAATGTACTTTAAGCCCTTGCTTTGTTCACACGTAAGACGCATTGGAGAATGTAGCAGTGGGAATCCTCCTTTTGGGTGATGCTCTTGGAAAGTAGTTTTGCTCTTTTTTTTTGCTTTTTTCAGATTCAGATTGAGAGTATAGTGTCTTTCAGAAACTGAGACACTGGGAGTAAGTCTTGTTTTGTGTTGTGTACAGTGGTAGTAAAGAGCACAGGCTTCCTCAGAATGTACTGTAAATGTACTTCATTCCCTAACTGGAAAGCATGATTGAGTGACTGTGTTACAGCTCAATGTTCAGTAGGTGTTCCATCTCATCTGAAGAAACTTGATAGGCAATAAATATGTTATCATTGTGATTAGTAATCTGAGTCCACATCTTTCTTGTTTATGGAGGTTTGTGATGTTTTGGTACTGGTTTTTGGTTCAGTGGGTTAACATTATTCCATAATAGTCAAGTATGTGATCCACATGTGCCTTATAGAAAGGATTATATAGTTTTTGATAGAGCGATATTTTCTTTGTAAAGAAGTTTTGACTTCTACAGATACACTTTTCAAGTACTCTGACATGATTTTCACTAGCTTAAACTGAAGCTGAAAACTAACTTCTTGAAGACAGCATGGAGTAAATCTGACAAGTTGCTTTAGAGCACAAAAGTAATGGGTTTTAAACATACTAGAAAAACTTCTAACCTTGTCATTTGTTTATATTTCAGAAATAGCTTGTTCTTAAAATTTCAGTTCTGGACAGTTGTATTCAGTGAGATTCAGTGCACAGGGCAGGCTGACAAATACTAATCTCAAAATAAAGTAATATCACCGTTCATTGATGTAACTTATTTCAACCTCTTTTGATGTTCATAACATTTACTGCCATGAGCTGTCTAAGCTTACAGTACAGATTGTCTACAAAGGCCCATTCTTGGAGACAGGGTTTTTTTTCTGAGTGTTTCAGTTAATTGTGTTTACGGAGTGTCAGACTTCATGTATGTAACTTCTGTTTTAGTTTGAAAGCATTAGTCAATCGATGTGTTTCTAATATTGCAAAACAGGTCTCCTAACTGTTACTGCCTGCGAACTGATTGTAAAATGAGGGTGCTAATATATGTTCATTTTGTAGGGGGAGCTGTCACTTAGGCCTCTTGAAATAAGTGGAAGGATTCTGAGATGTAGGATGATGCAATTTTTACCGCTATTATATGCTTGAAGAAACAAAGAATATTGACCTCTGTCAGAACTTATCAGCTAGACTAATGCTTAGAAGTCATTCTCCTCCAAGTCACGAAGCAGTGGCATCTAGTTTAGTCAGGCTGTGTTTAGTTATTCTGGTGGTATCTGTCACATGGATCATAGGTTGATCAGAGCTATGCTTCTTGCACGCTTTTTTGTAAGACATGGTGTAATATTTAGCATTTATTCCTTTGCATATTTGATGATGTCTTTGTTCTTGGAAGCTCCTGTGTGCTTCTGTGTTTTCACATCTTTCATAAACCAAACTCCTTAATTATTGAAATGCTAAAGCACTGTTTTTGACAAGCCTGAGCCTCCTATGATGCTAGTTCATCTCAGTTTCTACTTTTCCTGTCGTTCTGTATACTCCCTTCACTCCATGAAAATGTGTAAAAAAATTTGCCCTCTGCCAAGACTACAGGGTCTTACTTTTCCAGATGACATGCTCTTTTATCCTCATGGTTACCAAAACCTTCTAAACTCATTTTCTAAGCACTGTTGCAGCTTTACCCCAAAGGGACATGGCATCCAAAGCATCCCCATATATCAAAAAAATAAAATATCTAAAAAGTAAAGTCAAATATTAATTTTCAGTATCACAGCTTTCAGCCCCTAGGATTAAAGCCAGGTCTGCAGAGATCTTCATGGCATTTGACTGGTTTTGGAAGTTTTGAACAGTCCAATTTTGTGTTGTAAAATGCAGTTGTAACAAACCTGTAACTGCCTTTTGGCAGTATATAATTTGTTTTGTCTGGAGGCTGATTTTTAGCTTTACCTTCAGAACAGTTTTGCCAATATTATGTTCTGTGAGGAATTTGCTTGAGTAGCTGTGCCACTATTCACTGTCTGTCAAGTTTCCTCTACTGTAACCTAGACCTAAATTTATCTTGTACCTGTTCTCTATCAGGGAAGCAGTCAGGATTTTGAAGTGTTTATAGAGACAAGGGGAGTGTCGTTTCTGACCCTTCCGAGAAAAATTAGAATATCTGATAGAAATTAGGGTACAGAATTTGGTCAAGGATGATCATAATTGATTGGAATGAGTAAGTGATGAATTTATTCATTGTAGATAGTAGAATTATGGTAGCTAAAAGAATTGGAGAAGCAAAGGAGATTCAGATAAGAACATGGGATAGATTTTCATAACCTAAAGATTTTAAGCAGTTAGACATTAGAATGTTTAAAAACTAAAAAAATATTGTTTGTGTTTCATGTATGTATTGTCACCAAGGTAACTGTGTTTTATTAAGTACAGCTGAAATCTTTAAGGCCTTGGTAAGAAGTTGCCCACTGCCAAATTCCAATTGTTTTAATGGGTTTGAGGCCACCACTTGCAGAATGCAGTGTTTGGATAGGATTGAGAAACAACAAAGGTTGACCTATGAAAGCTGCAGAGTGGCAGATTATTTAGGGATAACTCTCCTGTATCCTGCTGTAGGTAGTGGTTTCACTTGTGTCAGACTTCACAGTTGGTGTATTCTAAAATGAAATAAAAGCACTGAAATGAAAAGATGCATGAAATAGTAGTGTTAAAATAGTCAGAAAAGCAGCATAATGTTTTGCTTCAAAATATTCACCCAGTTTCATCTTGCATTAGTAGTTTGCAATTGCATTTTGAGATCTTTTTCTCTGGCTGTGCTTCTTTATCTCCACCTTCATGCCCACCCAATATCTTTAGAAGACTGACTTAGGAAAACTTGGGTACCATAATTGTGAGCTCCATGTCTACATGGGTTTGGAATTCTTTCCAGTTACAGTTTAAAATCTAATTCCCTACTTTTGTGGTAATTATTTTTGGGTTAATTACAGTGTTTTTCTGTGGTTTTATTTCGCCTTGTTTTTCCTTTCTATTTTTACTTTTTTTGACTTCTCTTTGACTACATTTCATGTTGATCAAGTGTTTTACTTTTTTGACTGTGGTGGGAAAATGACATAACTTGCTGCATAACTTTTTGTTAGCTGTATCGCAGATCTTTATTGATATGTTTTAGCTTTTAAAAGAAAATGTAGTCAGCATTATTTAGTGTTTTTAGAGAAAAATAGCGCTGATAGATCCTGGAGTGCAAATCTGAGTACTCAGGATTGTTTCTAGCTTTCCCATTACTTTGAGACCAGCTGAAGCCCAAGCTTCTCATCTGATAAGAAAATGAGAAATGTTTGTTTTTGTGAAGTCCTTTGAGACCTTTGTTTGAAAGATACTATCAAGATGAGTCCAAAATAATCTTTTTTTTCTCCCTCTGAAGGTTTTCTGCATGAGCTCATCAGTCTTCAAATGCTTAGAATAGATTTGCATCTTTGAGTGAAAAATTATGAAATAATGTGGAAGCAGTGTTGCATTTCTAAAATACTTCTAGCACTCCAAGAGCATCAGAAACATCAGCATTTATTGTTCGAAAATGAAGAGTGAATTTTAAAAAAATTTAGTACAGAAGCTGTCAGATAGAATTCCAGACATTCCTAAGTCACTGCTTAAGCAAGGTGAAAATCTCTGAACAATTGAAGCAAATTTGATTTTTTTATCCAGTAGAGGTGAAAAGCAGAAAAAAGCTTAGTTGCCATTGTGGAATCCACAATAGGCTTTAGTACTTGATACAGGTTTTTTTTTCTAGAATGGATTCTACCCTTGGCAGAACGAGGACAGTTCTGTTACTGGCACTTTTTCAACTAGCAGGTTTATTTTCATTTTTTTGACTTTTTCTAAAAAATGCACCTTTCAAAGCCAATGCTGTGGCCTCAGAAATTATGAAACACTGTAACAGTGGGCATGCTGAAGCTTTATTTTCCTGGTTTTGACCTGAATGTGCATTCTTTGTGGCATAGTTATTGCTCTTTGAAAACAATGTGCTTAGTTAAATTGCATAAAGCACTGATTTTTCACGGGAGCTACTGGTTCTATCTCAGCTCATCCTTAGCTGAACTTAGCTACTTAGCTGTCTCAGTAGAGGTAAGGATACGTCTCAGGAACTGCTCTCTTGAGCAGTCCTGTTCAGAAATTATAAATGTATCTAACCGTTAACCTCTTTGTACTCATCTGTAACTGCAAGAATAGCTTAAAACCAAACTAATAATATACTTTGCCAAACTTTAATTTGAGACCTGTGTTGGCCATTGTGGAAAAGGGATATTTAATACACACGAACCCCCCTCAGTTTTCAGGTAAGGATGGGTTCAATTTTGTCCTGAGGACAGCAATTCAAGTTCAAAGTAAGTTTGTAGTGTTTGTTTTTGCTGATAATTACAGCTCTTTGAATTCTTAATAATCTCTTCCATACAAGAAGCATCTTTTCTATATATTTACGTGAAAGAAATACAAGAATCAACATATTTGATAACTAAAATGAATGTTGCCATAACTACAGGAATTATCCCAGGTCAGAATTATTTAAAACTTCCCATTGTAGTTAATTCACAAAGTAGGTAAAACATAATCTGATAGGTTTCTGAAGAGAAAATGGATATCTTTGGCCTGAAAACTATTAGGCATGTAAGCATAACTGCCTAACAATTACAGACTTTCACAGGAGGATAAAAGCTTTTTTGGTGCCTTATCAGTGTGCTAAATTTCTTAGTAAATTTCTATAATTTTTACATTAGTTTTGAATTTTTTGTTTCTAGTATGTTTGGATTTTTTTCCAAATATTGTAGCTGTCTTGTTCTTATTCTTGGAACTCTGAAGTATGCTTGTGGCTAATTATAGCTTATCTTTAGTATTAACATAAACTTGCAGTATCAGATAAGAGAAGACTGATGAATTATCATCCTAATTCGACTTAAGGAGAGTTGAGGATATTGGAACTCAAAGTTGGCTTTCCCTTGCATAAGTTAATTAAAAATAATTTAAAAATTAAATAAGTTTAACTTTTCTTTGCCTCAAGAAACACTTCTCTCTAGAACCTTGAAGATGGCAATCTCAGCATAAACCAGCTGCATCTGAATGAGTTTTACTAGTGACCCCTCTGAAGTGTTTAATTGTTTTGGTTCCTAGAAGACCTCACAAGAAGCAGTAAACGTTGGTGGATGAATGATGCATCTGCTTTTCCAACTTCACTTCCAGTCAATGATACACTAAGTAGTCATAGTCGGCAGAAGAGATCTGTAAGCCTTGAACGATTTGTGGAGACGCTGGTGGTAGCAGACAAAATGATGGTGGGATACCATGGTCGCAAAGACATTGAGCACTACATTTTGAGTGTAATGAATATTGTAAGTTTCATCCTTCTCTGCGTTCGTATCAAAGTGCATGTTCTGAAATGATCAAGAAACTGTGAAGTATTTATTGCCATGAATAATGCTTTAATGTATGTATCAGCTTGCAGGAATTAATGGTTGAAATATTGAAGATCTTAGCATTATGGGGAAAATGCAGTATTGTTCCTGTCAAGAAGTATGCTGTGATCACTTTTAAATGGTTGTCTTTATTTCTGGATTCAAATAATTGCATTCAGATAATACAGCTGATGTCAAGTGTTTAAATGCTCCTTGTGCTGGATGAATTATAAAGAGTTTTGGTTAAAAAGTGTGACTTGAAGTTGTTTTTTGTTTTACTGAATCATCATTTTTTGCTCAATAAACCCCTCGTATTTAGGTGACAGTGATAATTAACATTATGGAATTGGATTGAGTGTGGAAATTGGGTTAATTTTTGACCATTCAGGAAGCAAGTAGTGTTTCTTGTCTGACTTTGTGCCTTTTCTTATTTTCTGGAGGTCAGGTTGCCAAACTTTATCGTGATTCCAGTCTAGGAAACGTTGTGAATATTATAGTGACACGTTTGATTGTCCTCACTGAAGATCAGGTAAGACCCGTTGCACTAAGCTTTATACCTCTGAAGTACAGGTTATATTACTGTGTAATACAGAGTTCATTTAATTATTGCTTGAAATGGCTGCCTATCACGTAATTTTTCACTACTTTAATCAAGATGAAGCAGTTCAAAGGAATATTCCTCGTGTATCACCTCAGAGATATCTGTTCTTACTTCAGGTGAATGTTATTGCACTTTCGGGGATGTCAGTTTTATTTTAGATCTGTATTTTGATTTTTTCTTTTTTTTTGTTCTTTATTCTTTTGTTTGTATTGACATAATGATTATTAAAGTTGGAGCAGAAAGAATGCTGGTTCAGTAATACACAGCTGAACTTGGGGTCAGATTTTACAGAGATAAAATTTGGCAAGAAGACTTTATTCCTAGAAACCACTGCTTCTAATTATAGTCCCATTTTAGTTTTCAAAAGGCTTAACAACTGACCTTAGTAATTTGTTTGGAACATTTCTGGTATGCATGTTGTATTGCAGCCAAACTTGGAGATAAACCACCATGCAGACAAGTCCCTCGATAGCTTCTGTAAGTGGCAGAAATCCATTCTCTCCCACCAAAGTGATGGAAACACCATTCCAGAAAATGGGATTGCCCACCATGATAATGCGGTTCTTATTACTAGGTATGGTTATTATAAGTATTGTGTTTATTTTATTTCTGTAGCTTTCTTGTTCTTAGCATATATATGTGTAGAGGCTAGTTGCAAAGTAATATAATTGGTAGGTAACCTTAAAAGGAGGAAAATTAATAGATGGCTTGTCTTAAATATATCAGACTTTCAAAGTATGGATTAAGAGTTTGGAAAGGTAAGATCTGAAAATCACTTGCTTCTGCTGTTATTTTCACTTCATAATTGCCAATGCAGAGTGTCGCAGTAGAAAAGATGGTACCTATTGAACATTTTAGACTTTTGTAATTGAAAAGAAGTCCTAAGATTGTGGAGAGCAAAACAGTGTGGAAAACATTTTGTTAGCCATACAAAATGCTTTTTATAAGAATTTCAAGCCAGAACTTCAACTACTGTAATACAATTTCTCTGAAAAACAGGTTCTTGCAGATTCCGGCAACATGAGACTCTGCTTTGTAGCTGGTTTGATTTATTATGCTTAATTAAGATGAGAACTGACAGTTTTAATAGGTAGTTTCAAAGCCAGAATATGTGCCCATTTGTTTGCTTCTGTTTCACTGTTACTGTGATGAATTCAACAAAGCCTGCACTGTAATCTTGCAGTCCTGATTAAGTTTGTTGGTGTCTGCCCTTTGCAGTTAGGGATAGGCAACTGTGCTTTATTAGGAGATCAGTTTCACCATTGTTTACAGTCAGAATTTATTCCTTTCTGTGTTGTTTACATAGCAGCAGGTGCAGCAGCACTAATTTGGATTAGGATCTTTTTATTATAGTTTCTGCTTTCCAGGACAGATTCTGTACTGCTTTGTATGTAACCTATTTGTGGAATCACTGCACACACTGCAGAAAAAAAATTAAATAGTGATTAAAATCATGTATCTTTTATAGCATTTTATATTAAAGCTGTAAAAATTGCCATTTTTTCTTTTCTAGATGGGTGGTTGGTGGGTTTTGTTGGTTTTGTTTTGTGTAAAGAGCAAATTTTTTATTTCTGAGAGGAAATAAAAGCTTGTGAATCCCTTGCATGTATTTTTTGTATTCATATTTTTAAATGCAATTGTTATATTTGGTCTCTAATTCTACACAAGAAAAATCAGAATGAGAAAATACTAGAGTGATTCAGAGAGTCCAAGAGGTTTTAAAAATAATAATTCAGGTCTAATACAAATTGAATGAAATAAGAAACAAAATACAGTTACATTCTAAAGTCTTCATTTTTCATGAAGGCTTTTGTTTATGCTCAGTGTTTTGCATACAAGTAATTTCTTCACCAGGACTGCTCACATGTGAAATTAAATACATCTTGACAGCTGTGATGCACATCAAGCTTTTGCTGGTATAATTTAGGGGAGTGAAAAGTGTAATCTGTAGGTGGTATGGTTGTGCCAGTTGAAGCCCCTCAATACATACATGTTTAAACTGTGTTGGCAACGCTGTTGTTTATCCTCTTACGGCTGAATAACGTGACATGTTGTTGCTCTGGTGCTGCAAATCACAGTTGTTTTGTTTCACTGTCGTGTTTTACTATGTTTTATTCTTGTATATTCTGCACTGGCTTCCCTCTTCTGGTAGGATGTCCCCAGCATGGTTGTGAGCAGTTCTGTGTTTCAGTGAAGGCTTAAGTCAGTGCTAACTTTCAGGCCTTGATATGCAAAGGGAGCAAATTTGCAGAGAATGTGAATAATACCTGTTGAAAATTAAGGGATTTTTTAAATCGAAAAGCAGTGAAGAGTAAAGACTTTTTATTATTTTTAGTCTTCAGTATGGGGGCTTAGTAATTGTAGAACTATGTAGCATGTGTATGTTGTCTTTTAAAAAGGATGTAAGAATTACTTATAGAACTTCCAAATTTACTTCCAAGAAGTTTACATTTCTGAGTATGCACCTACATTTTAAATCCACAATGTGCCTCAGTGCTATGTCTGTAGGCTAGTACTGCCTACCACTAGAAAGGTCTATTATATGTACTTTCACAATAGAGTGCTTGTACTAATTTATTCACCATAATAATTGTAATTTCTTGACATAGTCACAAAGGCTGCACTAATCAATTTGAATTGTATCAATCAGGCTTTTGCTGAAAGTGCAGCTATCCTGGCTTTTGCTAATGAAATGGATCAGCGTATGTTATGAATAGATATTTCTTTTCTTAGGCTGAAAGGAGTAAAGAAAAATTTGCATTAATATAAACACGTAAATCCATTGACTTTAATCATTCTAAGTGAAATACTGAAATGGTGATGTATTGTTTTCATTCCATATTCTATCTCTCACCTGAAGAACCAGAGTTAAGGCATTGTATGTGAAAAAGACCCTTACGGGTTGGAGAGGTCTTTAATAACCACTTCTACCTGAAGAAATTTGAGCCTATACTACCAAATATTAAGATACTTTTTTAGCCACTCTGATAGTATTTGGAAAGCAGCTGCCTGCATCTGTCTCACTGATGCTGCTCTGCTTTGTATGGAGTAGCAACATTTTCATTGAATTTGACACTAGTATCAATTTTTGGTCATTGTGTGTACTACTATTTTATGAACAGTAGGGAAGTCCTGTTCAACATTATGAATAGTTTTGTGTTAATTAAAGCCAGATATTTTAGTAAGGAATTGGATGTATTTGAAAATATTACCTAGTCCTAGCTGAGTATTTAAGTTTGCAACTACAACAGCCTTTATCTGAAAAGTGGGGCAAAGTTCTTAAGAAAAGGAGTCATTGTCTCCAACCATGCAAATGAAGACAGCGCCTCAGCTTTTCCTGCTAATTCCTCTGGATTACTTTCAAAGATGACATGCTCAGATCTGGGAAAAACAGTATTGAGTGTGCTCGTTCCCCAGGGATGTCTGCTTGACCAATGCAGGCAGACTTTTGTACCCTAAACAAACTGCATGCTAAAACCAGGTAGCCTCACTGGCATAGAGGGATGCCAATCTCTCCTCCTAACTCCTGTGGTGATGTTACCACTAAGCCACCAATCTTTGGACAACAGCCTACCTGTGTTTGGTGTGCCTGGTGTATGGGCTTCTCTGTTGTAGTTTCGCAGCCATCCTGCAGACTGCAGTGTGCGTATTTTACTAAATGAGTAGGGAATTGCAGAAAACCTCTTAGCTGATAATAAAAAGTAAGGCAGGCAAGAGACTTGTCCAAGTAAGACCTTATATTATGTAGTGGTCGCTCTTAGAAATTTCACTTGCATTTTATTTCTGTTGGAGAATATATTTAAGTCTCAGACTTCAAGGTTTTATCCTGTAATTGTGCAAATTGGGTTCTTGGGGCAGGGGAAAGTAAAATACTAAGCAGACAGGTTGATTAATGGTGTGATGCTGTAAAGACAATGTTATCTATTTTTGTGAAGACTTTAGATAAACCTAGTGGATCCTTAAAGTTATTTCCTATCATGAGACAATAAATATAGGAGAAAAACCTGTATGGTTCTCTAATTTCAAGTCTTTTGGTGAAAAAAACACTTTGCATTTGGTTTCTGTATTCCTTCATCCTGATGTGATAATCTTGCTTTTTAGCACAATGACAGATTGTCAGAGTTTTGATTTTAGGATTCAGTATAAATTTTGAAAGCCTCGTGCATCCCAACCCCAATGTAAAGTATCTATTTGTGGGTTTTTTTCCTTCATTGATAGCCTCCTTCCTCTCTTTGTTTCTTCAGAAACTCCCTAAGAAGTAGTCTCTTTAGTTTAAAAAACCACAGAACTTCAGAGGTCACAATGGACAATATGACTTTATTTTCACTTTTTTTGAAAGTACACGTTACCCACCTTCCCTTCCATTTAAATAAGTTTCTTCCTTTTCTTGATCTTATAGATCATGAAGTAGGAATTGTGGGACTCCTCAGCAATACCTTCGTTAACTATACATTATGAAAAGAACTATACATTATGAACAGAACTATTCATTGTTCTGTGTATCTGCACAGAATGGTGAGAGCTAGGGGTTTGGATTCTAGGTTACACTTCTATCAAGGATGGAGAAGGTGAAAATTTTCAAAATGCCTAGTTTTTTTTCTTTTGGACTGCAGGAGTTCTCTAATATTATATTTCTGTATACCTCAAGATGGTTAGTTTGGT
>NW_008677628.1:9427-13742 GCF_000695815.1 Acanthisitta chloris | reverse complement strand
TGCCTTCTGGTGCGTTAGTAGATCAAGTGGAAAGACATGACAAACAGCCCATAGAGAGGAGAATTTCAAGTGGAAATTGAGGTGCGTCTCTAAAGGGACAGAATTTGATCTTATACATAATAATAATAATAGTAATAATAGTAATAGTAGTAGTAATAACAATAATAAAAACAGAGAAAGATTTGCAACCTGACTCACTTAAGGAAACGGTACTTCTCAAAAGTTGTGGAAGTGTCATCTCATGTGATAACATCACATACCATGAGTTTGTTGAATGTTCTAAAAGAAAAACAAATTCACTGTGCTTGGCAAAAGCAGTAATACTTCTTTGCAACTAGAGTGTGTTTATAGGAACATTTGTGATTCCATGCAAAAAGACTAACTAAAATTTAGTTTTGAGACTGTAAACTTGTGTCTTTCTATGTAGATTCAGCTTCTGAAATTAATGACGTAAAATTTGTTGAAATACTAAAACTTTCTACTTGGATTGGAATCCACTTCAGTTAGGTTCATGCATTAGCAACAATTTATTCCATGCTCCTACTGAACTATGTACTCTGTTGAAGGAATCTTTATTTGCTTGAATAAAGAGCCAGAGCCATGAGATGTTTTTATTGATTAAGTCAAATACACCTCAATTTGCAGTCTGGGAAGTAAAAATTAAAAATATCCAGTACCAGAGATGGTATAGTTTTTCTGTTTCTCTGGGTTTTAAATGGGCTTGTACATGCTAATATTGCGAGACAGTGAATGAGCTCTCTCTTAACAGACTCTTGTATTTTTGCCAGGTACCACTGTACTTGTAACTCAGTAAGTGAATTGCTAAGCAGTGTGGTATGGCTGCTATTAGCATTAACCCCAGTATTAGTATGCAATATGTCTCTAGCCCATATGGGAGGCATTAGCATTGTTACAGAATTGGTGGATTCTTCAAGTTTTTCAAGGAGAGGAATTTTACAAAACTAGTTTTTGTTTATTGTATATGTACAAGATCAATTTCACAGTGCTTCAGGGAGTAGTTCCCTCATTCCTGTGGCCTTATGGGCAAGATATACTCACTTTCATTTCTCTGTGAGATATGCATCCTCTGTGAAGGTCCCTAGTGCCAGTTCTTCTAAGGGGACGGAAGGTATATTTATATATAGCAATTCTAAACTCCTGTAGATCTTGTGGTTCATAATCTAAGAACTGCAGTGTTTCTGGCATTGCTGTAGATACTTGAGAGGGGCAAAAAGTTTCTTGTTTCATTTTGCATACCTGTGAAGAGCTGACCACAATCATGCCTTTCTTTTTTTTAATAACATAAAGGGGTTTTATGCAGCCAGGGGTGGTTTGGTAGTTGCATTGTTGTGATAGAGTCCTAAAAGGAAATCTGTTTTATAGACACAATTGCCCTTTTGCCTGTCAGTTGTTATGGGTTAGTAACATACTTTTATTCTGTAATAACAAGTAACACTTCCCCATCAGGTTCTGTACTAGTTAAGACATTCAGTAGTGAGGTGGAGCCAGCCAGCCAGGACTCTGCACATTCCTTTTCTCCTGCAGGTCCAAGATTGTTATGCTTCTTTTCTGAGGCACTTTTCCACTTTTTTCTGGGCTTCTTAACTTGTTGCAAAGATTCCACCTCCATACAAGGCACTCTCACATTGCTGTATGAGCACAGTTTCCTAGCCTTGCCCAATAAATCTGTACATCCAAAGCATTTCTATTCCCGTGAAGCCTTGTCTCCGATCCTCATCCTGTGACTTCTTCCTCAGTGAGAACTCCAATTTCAAGGAGTAATTCTGATGTCAGCTGTGTCTACTCGTTTCTTACTTACTTGACTCTTAGTCCGTTAAGCAGTTTTCACCCTAATTTTTTTCTGCAGCCTTTCAGCTTCATCTAGTGCAGTTCCAGGAGGTCAATTTAAGGTCCTGACAAGAGAGTGTTATTCCTTATTTGATTTTTGTTCAATTTATCCTAACAGTGTCCATTGACTTAGTTTCCAGGTGACCACATGTGTGAGATTACTTCTCTGACAGAGGGGTTTGAAAAGCCAAGATGCATATAATAGAATCATTGAATCAACCAGATTGGAAAAGACCTCCAGGATCATCAAGTCCAACCCTACCATCATTACTAGACCATGGCACTAAGTGCCACATCTCATCTTGAAAACCTCCAGGGACGGTGAATCCCCCGCCTCCCCTGCCAGCCCATTCCAATGCCTGATCACTCTCTCTGTAAAAAAATCTCTTCCTAATATCCAAGCTAAACCACCACTGGCAGAGCTTGAGTCTGTGCCCTCTTGTCCTCCTGCTGGTTGCCTGGGAGCAGAGACCAACCCCCACCTGACTCCAACCTCCTGTCAGGGAGTTGTAGAGGGTGATAAGGTCTCCCCTGAGCCTCCTCTTCTCCAGGCTGAACACCCCCAGCTCCCTCAGCCTCTCCTCATGGCACTTGTGCTCGAGTCCCTTCACCAGCCTCGTTGCTCTTCTCTGCACCTGCTCCAGCACTTATTGCCCTTAGTTTCTGTCTCTGCAGATATGCACGGAGCCTGCTTTCCAAATAATAGCACTAAATTCACCATGCATCCTTGTTTCCTGGAAGTTGGAATGGTATAAGAGGAAAGCATATCTGCACATTAAAATTTATGTATTTTGGAAAAAAATAACCCAAACAAAATTGATATGTACCAAGACTCTGCTCAGCAGGCTGAGGAAAGTAAGGTATTCTCTTTCCTTTGTACAATGCTTAACAGAATAGGAATATTTATACCAGGGTTTCTATACATGATGTGTTCCCTATTCTCCTTGTTAGAGACCTGTTACTGACTCCTTAAATCACGGTTGTTATTGCAAGATATGGCACCAATATCACAGTTCTTAAATCCTTACTCCTGTGTCAAAACATTTTTGGGAGCCTTTGTTATCCTAAGGCATATTCCTTCGAATGAACACCCTAAGGCTGAAGTTGTGACTGAGACATGCAGCATGACAGCTGTGAGCCATCACAGCCATGCATGGGGTTTGTGTAGATGATTTGCTTTAGATACATGTGGGTCTAGAATCATGTCCCAGGATTGCAAACTCTAAGTGTTCTGCGGGGGCAAAAACATGTTCAAAGATTTCACTGGGGAATCCTCCATTATTGATTTTCTGTATGTCTTTTTGTGAGCTGAGAGACTGTAGGCTGTGAAATTATATTAGAAAATCAAGTTAGATAACACAGGCAATAGAGAAGCAATAGAGGAAAATATGAACTAGTTGGGAATTAATAAAATCCATTGGCATATTTTGTAATTCCCCTCTCTGTGACAGTTATACACTTAATTTTTTGGGTGGGGTTTTCTGGCTTTCCCCCCCCCCCCATGTTAGGAGGATAATGCCTCAAATGTTCAGGTTTCTGCTCTTGGCTGAGATTTAGTTGGGTTTTTTTAGTTTGTTTTTTGAGGGGGGAGATTAGGGTCAATTGTATCTTTAAAATTTATTCCTAGGTTTTGTAGCTGAAAGCAATCAAATAGACTCAGTGGGATTTGAGGGAGCTCACGTGGAACAGTAAAGTAGCTAGAATGTGAATCTGAAAAACTGCTTATTGCATGGCAAATGTCAACCAGCAGGTTATTTGCAGCTAATTAACAAGCACGACGTGTGAGTGGAATGTTTTCTAATCAATAAAAAGGCTGTTATTTTTAATTTCTGATACCATTAAGTGACTCTTAGCATACAGTTGGTTAGTTACAAGATGTGTATTGTGGTTTAGTGAGGGTGGAAGGATGGAAAAGTATAAGGTATACCCAGAGTTTGCCTAATCCATTCCAGATGGACAAAATGTGTTCAAAATGTGCTTTTATACCAAATCCAGAAGAGTGACCAATGTCATAGAGTAAAGCTCAGACTTTCATGCCGTGACTGCAGACTTGAAGGCTGAAAGATGTTTTCTTTTTAGATTTTCTTTTTGTTAGATTGATTGAAATATTTGATACAGGATAAAAAGACAAGTAATACTCTCCTGTCTCAACTGAGGACAGAAATTTTGGGTGCAAACATCTCTTAGGATGTGCTTACTGGTTACACACCTGATGATTTTCTGAACTGGAAAACTTGAGAATACCTACCAGCATACAATGTGGGCAGTGTGACTTGTTACTGCCCCCAGTTAAATTCTTTCTCTAAATGAGGCAATGAAACTTTTGGTAATTAAAAATGCATCGGGATAAATTCATAAAATACCAAGCAACATACACTGTTGATAGTAATGGCAGGTTAATGCCTTCTATAGTTTACAAATAAAACTTTTACACACTAGACTTACTAGAGAAGGAAAAAAAATCAAT
>NW_008677628.1:0-9398 GCF_000695815.1 Acanthisitta chloris | reverse complement strand
CTTTTTTTTTTCCTTCAGGCATTTACCTTCTGAGTTGCACAAAGGGTCATAAAACTATTCAAATGATAGTTTTTCCAGGAAATGTTTGGTGGTAATAGTTTGGGATATCTGTTAGAACACTCAGTTACTGCTTGGCCAGATATCTGAGGAAGGGCTTTCTAGCAGTTTGAAGTGTCATATTTTGCCTTCTTTCTCTTATGAAGAACATACACTTGTTTAAAAACCTCTCATTTTAATTTTTCTTAGTAGCCCGAGTAGAATCCTTGCATTCTTCTGTTCTGTGTTTTTCCCTCTCTTGCTTAAGTGCAATATTGGGGCTGCTGTTATTTTCACAGCCCACAGTGACTGGCAGTATAATACATATACCTGTGAGCAGCTTTTCTCCTCATTCTTAGCAATCCAGAAAACCATATTAGACCAGTTTCTTCCCTGGATTTTCACCAACTTTGGATTTTGTCTGTGACCAGTGGCATAAATTCTGTCTCTCACCACACATAAATGTATACTACACTTCCATGTTTTCTTCACATCTTAAGCATCAGTCCAGACTATTTAGCTCACATTTACAGCTACATTTTACTAGATTTGTTATGCATAAAATGTATTAAAAATGTGCTTTTAATTTGGACATTGGTTGTAAATTACTTCTCTCAGTGGAAACATCATACCTATTTAATTCTAGTATTCAGTATCCTCCAGTTTCTGATAGTTTACAGCAATCTGTCCTAATGAAGGGCATGATTATTTATGCTTTGAGGTTAATTACAGCATTATTTCAGTAGGATCTGAATAATATTTCAATTTGAGTTCATGGCTTGTTCATTTTAGTGATGCAAATAGCCATGTAAGACCTAAACTGAGCACTGTCTTTTCCATGCTACTTAATTAATATGTTGCAGCTTAAAAATGTGGGATAATGAAGTAAGGTGCATGAGTGTCTTGACCTATTTTAATTTAGTGATGGTATTTTCTCTGAAGCTGTATCCATTTCTGTATTAAATTAATGGCTTTTATAAACACTGATTATGTGTAAAGATAAACTACTTTATAACTAATTTTTAAGTCTATTCAATGTGTTAAATGCACTTTTGAACGTGATTAGCACTACTTATAGGGTGAGGTTTTTGTGAGGTTTTTTGTTGTCTTGCTTGCTCTTAGTGAATTTACAGCAAAGAAGTGACACTGGAGAGGAAGTGTCTGGAAATTTTCCAGTCAAAGAGTAGGTGTGAATAGGCAGGAGCAGAGGATATTACAGAGTCCTCCCAAGTGAAGAGATAATTTGCAGTTCACATCTGCAGTTGTAACTGCTCAGTTTCACTTTCATAATGTATAGCGAAATGCAACTTAAAAGGCCAAGATTCTGACAAAACTGGATGATGGAAATAAAGTAAAAATCAGAAGTTAAAATTTTGTACTTGAATAGTTTGTACTTGCTATGCTGGTCTGATCACATGTGTGTAGCTAATTGGTTCTGACGGTTTTAAAATCAGATCTGCTAAACAGATAAAGTTTTGCTTTAAGCTCAAATGAAACCAAACTGTCTTGTTTTCAGCTCAAATACAAAAATTTTAACGAATAAGAAATGTGATGGAAAAATAAGAAACCAATTTTTTTACATGTGGTATATTCAGAATTAAATTACTGCCTGTGTTGCATTCTCAATTATTTCCTTAACTGACATTTCTACTTTTCTAAAGATAGATATTTTACAGTCATTATTAGATGAAGTGTAAAATATGTAGTTTAGAGTCTTCTTTTTTGTATGAAGTAAACACTGGAGAAAATGGTTGCTGGAATGCAAACACTGAGATAATACTGAGAACTAACTGAAATTCTGGTCAAACCATTCATTTTGCTTCAGCCTGTGAAAGAGTAGTGATCTGGCTAACTGTAAAGAATTAAATATGAAATTGTAAACACACTTAATGACTAGCAAGTCTTGTGTAGATTTGCTCTTTCATGCTCTTTATTCCAATTCTTCCTACCACTGTTTTTTCTGTTCTCTTCTGTTGCTACCATATTGAACCTGTAACATGTGGGAGTAATCCAAATGGACATTTACTCCACAAATGCAACAATTTCTGGAGTTTTTGTCCTTTAATTCTTTTTTCCTAGATGTGCAACTGTCTGAACTTCTGCGTTGGCCTTTACTAGCTGTATCTCTTCTGGACAAGCTAATATGGGACAACAATAACATTATCTACGGTGTGAATCCAAAAATCTCTTAAAATAATCACATATATTTCTTCATTCATTCATTCAGTAATCATCCAAACACCACTTATGCAAAATTCTAGGTACTTCTAGTTTAAACTATTGATACACATAACACTATAGATAGTATTTCAAAACTGTATTGAAGTAGTCCATGAAACCTGGTCTACTGCAGGCTGTGGACCTCCATCTGTTACAAAAGGGAAAAACACCTTCAGTCATAGGCTTACTAAGCTAGTAAAGAGGGTTTGAAACTGAAGTTGTTGGCGAAGAGGAGCCTTAATCCATTCTACTCCTACCACTTTGATGCAAGGGCCAGCAAGAGATGCCCAGAACTTGGAGGGAAATCACAGGTCAGCACAAGAGCACCTGAAGAGCAGCACAAAAGAATTTCTGCCACTCAGACCTGTAAGTCAACTTCGTCCTTCATCAAGGACCCATTTTAAATACCTCTGTGCTAATGCATATTGCATGGGGAGTAAACAGATGGAATTTGAAACAAGCACATGTCTGTAGGGCTATGATTTGTTGGTGTCATGGAGATGTTGTGGGCTGACTTCTATGACTGAGTGTTGTAATCAAATGATGGAGGCTGTTTAGGAAAGACTGGCACGGGAGGTGAGCAGGGGGTGTTGCACTCTATGTCGGTGATTAGCTGGAGTGCTTGGGTTTGGATGAAATGCCAACTGTGAGCTTACTGGTCAGGATTAAAAGGAGGGCAGGGACATGTGACACTACAGTGGGGATGTGCTCAGACTACCTGAACTAGAAGTCTGAGTAGATGGTGTCCTCCATAGATAGATAGGAGCAGCATCATGTTGACAAGCCCTGGTATGCGTGGGGGGCTTCAATCACTCTGACAGCTGTTGGAGGGACAACACAGCAGGGCAGAAGCAGTCCAAGAGGTTCTTGGAGTCTGTTCATGACAGCTTGCTTCTCCAAGTGATAGAGGGGCCGGTGAGGTGAGGTGCTATGCTGGACCTTGCTCTCATCAACAAGGAGGAACTGGTGGAGAATATCAAGCTCAAGGGCATCTTGGGCTGCAGTGACCATAAAGAGGTGGATTTTGTGATCCTTACAGCCGTAAGAAAGGCACACAGCAAACTCACTGCCCTGGACCTCAGAACAGCAGGCTTTGGCCTCTTCAGGGATCTGCTTGGTAGAGTACTGTGGGATAAAGACCTGGAGGGAAGAGATACCCGAGAAATATGGTTAATATTCAAGGGTCACCTCCAAGTTCAGAAGCAATGAATCCCAACAAAGAGGAAGTCAGCAGAAGGACCAGGAGGGCTGCATGGATGAATGAGAAGCTTCTGGGCAAACTCAGATGCAAAAAGTAATCCTACTACATAGGGTGGAAACAGGTAGCCTGGTAGGAATATGGAGAGATTGCCTGAACAGCCAGGGATCAGGTTAGTAAAGCTAAAGCCCTGACTGAATTAATCCTGCTGAGGGGTGTCAAGGGCAACAAGAAAAATTTTGCTAGGCGTGCTGATGATAAAAGGAAGACTAGGGAAAATGTGAGCCCCCTCCAGAAGGAAATTGGAGACCTGGTTTTGTGACGCAAGGTACTCAGTGACTTTTTTTGCCCAAATGCACCCATTTGTTTTTTTTCCCTTTGTCTTCACCAGCAAGTCCTCCAGCCACACTGTCTGAGCTGCAGAAGGCAGAGGCAGGGAGTAGAAGACTGTAGAACCACGTGCTGTAGGTGAAGATCAGGTTTGAGATCATTTAAGCAACCTGAAGGTACACAAGTCCATGGCACCTGGTGAGATATATTCAAGGGTCCTCAGGAAAATAGCAGAGAAAGTGGCTAAGCCACTATTCATCATATTTGAGAAGTCATGATAGTCTGATGAAGTTTCCAGTGAGTGGGACACAACATAATCCCCATTTTTAAAAACGGAAAAACCTGGGGAACTATACGGTGATCAGTCTCGTCTCTGTGCCCAGCAGGATCATGCCACAAACGCTCCTGGAAACTATGCTAAGGCACATGGAATACAACGAGGTCATTGGTGACAGCCAACGTGACTTCATTAAAGGCAAATCATGCCTGAACAATTTGGTGGCATTCTACAATGGAGTTATAGTTTTGATGGATAAGGGAAGAGTGACTGACATCATCTACCTGCATTTGTACAAAGCATTTGTTACTGTCCCAATTAAAATCCTTGTCTCTAAATTGTAGAGACATGGATTTGATGGATGGACCACCCAGTGGATAAGCATCTGACCGTATGATTGCATTCAAAGTGTTGCAGTCAACAGTTCAACATCCAGGTGGAGACCAGTGATGAGTGGATTCCCTCAGTTGTTGGTATTGGGGCTAGGGCTGTTTAATATCTCTGTCAATAACATGGACAAGTGGGACTGGGTGAAATCTCAGCAAGTTTCCTGGTGACACCAAACTGTGTGGTGTGGTCAACATGCTGGAGGGACGGGGTGCCATCCAGAGGGACCTGACCAGGCTTGAGAATTGGGCCCCATGTGAACTTCATGAAGTTCAACAAGGGCAAGTGCAAGGCCCAGCACCTTGGTCAGGGCAATCCCAAACATGGATACAGTCTGGGCAGAGAACAGATTGAGAGCAGTCCTGCAGAGAGGTCTTGGGTGGTACTGATGGATGCAAAGCTGCACATGTGACCCAGTTAGGGTTTCTTGCAGCCCAAAAAGCCAATTGCATCCCAGGCTGCATCAAAAGCAGTGTGTCCAGCACGGTGAGGGAGGTGATTCTGCCCTTCTGCTCTCCTCTCCTGAGACCTCTCCTGCAATCCTACATTCTGCTCTGGGGACCCCAACATAAGAAAGATGTGGAGCCTGAAGAAGCTGGAGCTGTTTAGTCTGGAGATTAGAGGGCTCAGTGGGGACCTAGTTGCTCTCTACATCTGTGTGAAAGGAGGTGGTAGTGAGGTGCAGGTTGGTCTCTTCTGCCATATCTCAAGTAAAAGGACGAGAGGATATGGCATCAACTTGTGCCGGGGGGTTCAAATTAGATACTAGAAAATTTTTTTTCACTGAAAAAGTAGTTAGGCATTGGAATAAGCTGCCCAGGGAAGTGATGGAGTCACTATCTCTGGAAGTGTTCAAGAGGCATCTGGATGTGGCACTTGGATATATGGTTTAGGGGTGACATGGTGGTGCAAGGTTGATGATTGGACTAGATTATCTTAAAGGTCTCTTCCAGCCTTGATGATTCTGTGATTCTGTAAACTGAAAGTACAGGAATGAACAGTGTGCCCTAGCAGCCAGGAGGGTCAGCTATGTCCCAGGATGCACCAAACACACAACCTCCGGCTGGTCAAAGGAGGTGAGTGTCATGTTCTGCTCTTCGCCGGTGCAGCCTTACCTCGAGTCTTGTGTGTAGTTTTGGGCATCACAGTATTATAAAGCATCCAAAGATAGTGAAGGATCTAGGGGAAAAGCTGTATGAGGCATGGCTGAGGTAACTTTGTTTTAATCAGCCTGGAGGAGACTGAAGGAAGACCTCATTGTGGTCTACAGCTTCCTCATGAGAGGAAGTGGAGCAGCAGACACAGATGTCTTCTCTCTGGTTACCAGTGACAGGATCCAAAGAAATAGCATGAAACTGTCAGAGAGGTTCAGGGTGGAGATTAGGAAATGGCTCTTCACCCAGAGGGTAGTCAGGTACTGGAATAAGCTCCCCAGGGAAGTGTTCACAGTACCAAGCCTGACAGAGTTTAAGTGCTTGGACAAGGCCGTCAGTCACATGGTGTGATGTTTGGCATTGTCCTGTACAGAGACTGGAGTTGGATTCTGTGATCCTTGTAGGTCTCATCCATCTCAGGATATTCTATGATTTAAATTAGGTATTAGGAAGAAGTTCTTCACTGTGAGGGTGGTGAGGCACTGGAACAAGTTACTCAGAGAAGTTGTGGATGCCCTATCCATGGAAGTGTTCATGGCCAGATTAGATGAGGCTTTTGAGCACCTGGCCTGGTGGAAGGTGAACCTGGTTATGGCAAGGGGGTTGAAGCTAGGTGACCTTTAAGGTTCCTTCCAACCCAAACCACTCTGATTCTGTGAACGCTATGAAGATAGCCAAAAGCTTTTTCATGCCAGAGCCTGCCACTGTAGATCTATGTGGTAGTAGTACCTTAAGCTAATACATTCAGTCAACAATTTATGTTTAATTTTTTTTTGAAATGATGTGCAGTTATCTTAGTTTGAGTAATGACTGATCACTTCTTTAGCAGGCAAAAGTCTTATTCAAGCAATTTAGAGAGACTTATTGAGTCAAAATTTTAGTTTGTCCATAGTAATAGGTATTGACAAATTTGTATTTCCTGCTTTGGTACAGTGTTGTGTGTAGATCCTTTTTCCTGAATGTTTCATACACTTTTGCTCGCTTGCATTTTGTAACTATTATATAGCAAGAGAGAAGTGGTTTTCCACTATAAATGATGTTCAACTTGAGTTGGAAAAATAGTCAAGATAAGTTTCAACTATTTATCACAAATAGGAAAATAGTGTTTTATATAAGAAGTGTTTTTATGCTAAAAAAGGTTTTGCATATCATGTATAAACATGAAGTCTTATGTAAGGATAGCAAACCATAAAATGAGTAGGGATGTGCATCTTGAACACTTATTTTCATACATTGTTAGGATAGTAAATTCCAGCAATGTGTTAATTAACACAGAATATATCAAATCCAGTGCAGGGAACCCTTGGGTGATGTCAGCTCAGACTGCCATGAAGGTGTTCCTGGTTATTTGACTTGCAGAATTGTACCAGCCAACACTAAGTTTTGATCACTTATTATGACAGTAATTTCCTCATTATAGTTTTACATGAGAATTGTTTCCCTTGATGTGTGATATGTAGAAGCAAACTTAAACCATGGTCAAAAATTATTTTGCATGAATTTTAAGTACCTGATTTGTACCTTCATAATAATTCCTCAAGTATGTTGTTCTTACTTTTGTATACAAAGTAAGCAATCTGCAAAGACCAGTCTTAACCAGCTAAAAACCTAGGAACTCTGTTTTGTCACCTTTTCATCTGCTTTTCACCATGCATGATGAAAGCAGTTTTTTGTTTTAACCAGAAGTCTTTCTGTACCTTCATCTCTATTTATTCTCTAGTCTTCTCTATTTCTTCTCTGTTATGGACTAGATTATAATTGTAAATCCCTTTGAACTGAAATATTCTAATCTTAACAGTTTATAGAAGCTTTCAGTTGAAACACTTGATTCAGGCAAGCACTGAATACACCAAGTGTTTTAAGTTGAAAGGTGAACTTGCATTCCTTCAGGGAGAGGAGAGCTATTTCTTTGCAGTATGTATTTGCCTAAGTGAAGATTAAGATTTCCTTTAATAATCTTTATACCACAGTATGAAAAGGTGGGTTTTTTTGGTGGTAGCACAGTGCAGTGAAATATATTGCCTTCTAGTTGCAGCAAAGTCACTATCTGTTACATGTAGCAGTCTTTATTTTTGCAAATTAGATCTGTTTGTTTGTGTGTAGTGGAGAAATTACAATTGTTCTGACCATCAGAGCAACTGAAAATACAGAAAAACATTTAGCTGTTAGTTATCACCCATATTATATACAGTGAGTCTGCTTTGGCTGTAAAAGAAGATCTTAATCTTCCTCAGCCTCATCCAAAAGGCCTTTCTGCCATCAGAATAATGTATAATTATATAATTAAAATGTATGATTTTATCATCCTTTGTGACCTCTGTACATTTAACTTCTCTTTAAGTGGTTCTGTTTAGTGAGTTATCAGGAAGAGTATTTACTATGGCTGCAGTCCTGCATTTTGATCAGAGTCAAACTCTAATGCTTATGCCAAGTGCCTTAAATATTAACTTGGCTCTGAACAATTATACTCGTGCAGGGCTAGTTTATATATATGTATCATATTGAAGGATTTAGGCCATACAGAGGGCAATGTACTTTCTTCTTATTTGCAAGTGATAACAACTAGATTTAGTGCATGGGAGGGAGGGGAAGGAGCACGAGAATGTTTTGTGTGTATGCATGCTTGTGGAACAACACCCAAACCCTCTTTTTCCTTCCACACTTTAAAGCAAACAAAACACTGCAGATTCTTCAGCCTGAATCACCAGAGTGTCACTCTTTAAATAAAATGTAGTACTTCATTCTTTTGCAATATCAGTGTTATTTTGAAAGAGCATTTCTTCCAACTTTGAATGCATTTTTTTATTTTTCTCTGCCATACTGAAGTTGCGACTTGAGATCAAGTTGTATGACTTCTGTAGAACTAGGAAAGAAAATAATAATCTCTTCATGCCTGCAAAATTATTTCTGCAGCTTCAGTGATGTAACTTATAGCAGTGCCTTCTTTTGGTGGAGGTCATTGTTACTGATCTACTTGTATCCTGCAAATCATGTATGCCATAAGCTTTTCCAGCATCCTTGAGATTCAGATGCATCCTTTACTCCCCTGCTGCATATTAAAGAGTGTCTTCTTCCATACAAATCTTGAATCACTTGTTCCCCAAGTGTCTGGTGCAGCTGTATGGAAATATTTTCTGTGAGGAAGTCTGGAGCAGTGTTTTGTGGGACTGGTGATAAAGATGTGTTTTGGTGTCCTGTTTCTAAAATCACCTCATCTGTAGAAATAGAATTGCTCTATTGTTAAACATTTGTTTGGAATCACAGATCCATAGCAGTGTAAAATAAATGTGTACTTTGGAACTTTTTTTCAAAGTCTGGAGACAATAGATACATAATACAAACTAACAAAACTGAAGAGTTTATCGAGACCCCTTGGCTAAGAGTTTAGTTCCTGTGCTACACCGTAGTCTTGTGGAAGATTTGGAAGTGAGAAGTCCTGCTCAACTGTGAAGGATTTTTCTCATTTAAAAATGAATTTAAATTTAAAAATTTAAAACCCTACTCCGTAGGGTATTTCATTAAGGAATTTCAACCTTTATGTTGCTAGACCATTGTCTTCTGCTTTGGAAATGCTGGCGTCCCTTGATTGCACATAGTAAGAAATGCACAGTCTGTAAAGTTTGCTTAGAGGCTCAAAGGGAAACCTTTTTTATACTTAGTAAGACAATATACATTCCTCTTTGTGTGGCCCTCCTTCATTTAAGTACATGAATTTTGTATTTTGTACACAGTGGCAATTATATATGATGTTTGTAAACAGCAGGCATATATGATGGAATTTATCAGTGTGTGTTTT
>NW_008677627.1:0-242 GCF_000695815.1 Acanthisitta chloris | reverse complement strand
GGACATCCTGGTTGGTATCAGTAGTAGTGTAGCCAGCAGGACCAGGGAAGTGATTCTTCCGCTCTACTAGGCCCTGATGAGGCCACACCTTGAGTCCTGTGCTCACAGTTCTGGGCCCCTAAATTCAGGAAGGATATTGAGGTGCTGGAGCAATTCCAGAGAAGGGCAGCAAAACTGTTGAAGGGAGCACCAGTCCTATTAGGAGCAGCTGAGTGAACTGGGGGTGTTTAGCCTGAAGAAGA
>NW_008677626.1:55375-75617 GCF_000695815.1 Acanthisitta chloris | reverse complement strand
AACTCAGCCGCGGTGAACAGAGAGGAATCGCATCCACAGAAAATGGAATCGCAGAACCCGCGCTGCCCGTGTTGGAGGGCGCCGGAGCGGGGGTCTGGTTTGCCTTAGAAAGGAGGAGTTGCGTGGAAGCGATTCCCCTCTGTTAAGAAACCCACCGTGATATCCCCTCGTTCGGCACAATGCTCCCGGGTGCCTTCCTCAAACCTTTCACCCTCTTGCACTTCCCACACCAAATTTGCCCTGAAAGGGGAGTCGGGTTTCATACCTCCCTCGTTAAAAGGGAGTAAATAAGAGACCAGAGGGACTAACAAATAAAATTAGCTTTAGATTCAAATCTTCCCGGTCGGGACAAGCAATCAGCCCAGCACAGTGGCAGAACTTTGCTAATTCTCTACAGATTTGGCAGAGTTAAAATAAAACTTGCTTACATCCTTAATGTTGCATAAATACACGTCTTCCCCGAGCTTTGTAGCGCACGTCCAGAGAGAGAGGAAAGGGAGGGTGGGATAGAATGACATTCATTAAGGACTCGGTCTTAACGTTTTCCAAGAGTCATTAACTCCAACGGGTCAGAGTCCAAGCCGGATTTTTTTCTGGGGCTCAAAACGTTGTGGAGTAAGAGAAGCTGTCAGGGATCTGTTCCTGCATGCTGTTGCTGAAGAAATTACGAGCCGTATCAGAGGCAGTCACTAGATTTTTTTTCATTGGTAGGGAAGAGCCAAAAAGGGAGACAGCACAGTTTATCTCCAAGGGGTGAATCAGAAAGGTAATTTTGTCATTTTTATTTAAAAACAAGTTCCTCTGGTAATGGGATTTTTTTCCTTGCCATACTACAAAATAGCCTCTTGTTATTGCAGAACACACTAGTAGAAATGGACTGCGATGTGAAAGAGCAAAACCCTTCCCCTAACGCAAATTGCACTCATACACATTCATTTGAGGATACTCTATACCAGCAATTAAGCACTTTGTCTCGCGAAGATCTGTGTTTCCCTCCCAGAAGTGAACGTGTAAACAAAGGCATATTGTCGTGCTCCTCTTCGCTTCAGCCATGATCCTCGCGGGCCAGTTAATCCAGTTTTATGGCCAGGTTATACCAGCACTGCAGCATGCAGGGGCTGCACTGTGACAGATAAAGGTGTAGAGAAAGGGCTGCCTAGATTAAGACTCTGCACAGCTCTAATCCTGCCTACGCTGAATATTCTCTGCCGTATCTCCCCATCTCACCCGAAGATTCTCCTCAGTCCTGCATGCTACTTCCTAGTAACCTCCTCCCTGGCAGTAGCAGCTTCTCGCTGGGGAGAATTTGCTCCCATTACCACACCTGATTTAGCCTTTGCTCTCGCTCGGCTTCTGCACAGTTAGCTGGAACCCACAGCTGCTGAAGAAAAGATGTCTGAAAACAAGAAGTTGCTAGTGGTTTGTTGGTTGGTTTTGGTTGGGGTTTTTTGGTTTTTGTTGGTTTTGGTTTTGGTTTTTTTCCTGATAGTTACTAATCTGCTCTACGTTTTCTAATTGACCAGCTACAAAGAGAACTTAATTCACTCTGGTCAGATAGGTGCTCTCCCTCTCTCTGTAAAGATTACTGTGGATCTATGTCTGCATCCTCTCCTCTAGTTTTCTTTGAATGCATCTCTATCTGATGCCTTCCCCAAGGTGTCATACATCCCTGTGGCTATATATCCAGGAAAGCTGGCCAAATCATTAGTGATGAATAATTTATCAGATAAATTTTACCTCTCTTTCAATTGTGAGTGCCACGTAGTGCCTGACTGGTGTCTTACTCACGAGCAACTTGCTGGAAATACTTGAAATTTGAGATAATTGGACACAAGAATGATACAAAGCTTAGTCCTACGAGGAGCTGAGCACTCTGGATTCATTTCACAAAAAGATGTAAGTAGGAAACTGAGCTGTTCAGCTGCAGTCAGTGAGACTGGGCTCACACTGGTGGTTACAAACGTGCTTACATGCTCTGCTGAAACAGAACTCAAAGCAGCGAGTGCTGTGCAGGACTCCGTGTTTCCATTCCCTGACTGGACTCATCAGCCACATAGAGTCACCTCTCACAGGGATTTTGCTTTAAAAAGATTTTCTGGCAATAAAAAAACAACACAGTGTTCAAAATCAACACCACACATAAAGGGAAGAAATAGTATTTGAGGATCTTTTAAAGCTCTGCAGCATATCTGTGTCCATTGTTTTGATGTTGATCCAGATACCTCCTAATTCCTAGCCCTCCTTGGCCTGCTTGACTTCTGCTCAGAACTCCAAATTTTCTATGATTGCTAAATGACCTTCTGAATTTTCTGTCTCCTGCTAGAATTAATTAAGCAATGTTTCACAGACAATTATTTTTTTAAGGTGGGGAGACAGAGGACAAAAGAAACAGAAGGTGGGAAGGCAAGGGGCAAAAGAAACACAAATCGCAGTATTTAAGCAAAAAGCACACTGGGAAGAAAATGATCCTTTTCCCCACACAGCTCTGGTGTACAGATAAATTAAGAGCAAACTTATCTGCTCTGCTCCAATTCCACCGTGTCACTCGGATGTGAATCCCAGATGCTGCATTTCCCACACGATGTCCCCCTTCTCCCTATCCTGTTTTCTTCACATCAGATTTCTCTCCTCCAGGAGGGCCTCTTTCTATAATCATGTTTGCTTCAGCTATCCCTTCGGTCCTCCAGACAGTTAACAGAGGCTTCTGCCTCAAAACAGTCATTCTTTGCCTGTTATGTTCTCACACATACCTCTCCAGGACCTCTCTATTCCTTTCACTTAGAGACTGCACAGATTGTCTCAGCTTTAATTAAACCTATCTGTATGTTTCTGTCTGTTTACCATTTCTCGTGCACCGTACACAACCCTACAGAGTGACCATCAGTCTCCCCGTTACAGTCTCATTTTTGGGACGTGCTATCGATACAAACAGCAAACACCGGTCTGTGTCTCAAAAAGCTTGCAATTTAGAGAGATGGCAGGGAAAGAACAAGGGGAAAATAGGATTAGTACCTTGTTGATTGAGGAGGAGAAGTGAAGAAAAGCAATATAAAGACCTTGCGTATTTCCTCCAGTGTCACAGCACACATTAGTGGGACCCAGGCTCGCACCTAGGTGCTCGAGGCTCCGCAGTTCAGTACCTTAACCACAAAGCTGTTTTTCCTTTCTCTCCTGTGTTGCTCCCCGCCCTCCTCCTGTTCCTGAGCATGGAAAAGGCAGTCCACCCTCACCCCCGGGGTCTGGGACCCACCAGTACCCTCTCTTTCCAGTATTCTGC
This sequence comes from Acanthisitta chloris, assembly GCF_000695815.1. NCBI lineage: Eukaryota > Metazoa > Chordata > Aves > Passeriformes > Acanthisittidae > Acanthisitta > Acanthisitta chloris. Next base: position 72,340 of record NW_008677626.1, on the reverse strand, counting down.
TCTTCCCCATCTTCAGATCTCCTTCCTACGCACCTTGTGTCTGCTGAACATGAAGAGGAGAAGCGAAATGGAGACCGTCCATTGCATATATAGGCTGTTTTTTTCCCCTGCACACTCCGCTGGCTGCCTATGACCAGACTGCTTTCTAGCTCTGTTTCTGTCCCTATGCTGTTGTCTCTAGATTGCAGAAAGGATGACCCTGAATCTCTTATTTCTGAGAGTTGTTGCCAATCCTCTGAATCTCACAGATAATAAAATTGTAGCAGGGAAGTTGTACCATCTCATAATACTCTGCCCCTCCCAGGTGCACCTAACTGCTTTTTTTGGAGATAAGAAATGGAGCATGGACGAAAAGAAGTATGTTTTCCATTTTCATATTTAAAAAAAAAAAAACCCATAATTCAGAACCTTCACACATCCTCAGGAAAGGGAGAGGTAATTACTAAGACGACACTTATCTTTTCAGGTGGGTTTTTCAATCTATTTCTCACTCTCTGCTGCTTTGGCTGCACTTTACTTCAGCTCAGTTTTTGTATGCATTTCAATGGTCGTCATCAATGCAGCTTCTGAGCCTTCCAGTTTTAACCAGTTACATCTTACAAATCACCTGCTTAGAAGATTCGGGAAATTATCACTGTGCTTTTTTTCAGGAATGGTAAAGTACGGCAGAGAAATTAAGTAACTTGTCTTCAGTTGCATGTGTGGCCGAGCAGCCCAAGAAGAGGAGCCCCCATATCCCTCTGTTGTGCTTTGAATGAAGGACCCTGCTCAGCTTGTTGTCATTCCTCTCCTGGAGATCTTCAAGACTGACTCTGTCTTTACCTGTCTCTCTGCTCCCAGAAGGACAACAATGGGGTCCTACAACTTGATTCAGTTCTCTTTGGGAGTGGGATTTGCAATTGCCTGATTCAACTTGCCACTCAAAACTGTCACAGATCTGCTTTCAATGTTTTTTTCTGCTTGCCCTTACTAGGGGAAACCCTTAAAAACATGTAATGTTTTTTTTGTTACGACGATTATTAATCAAGACTTGGGAAAGGCTCGGATGCTACAGCAAGAGTGCCAGGAGTCTGACAGACTCCAGACAGAAGGCCAAACGCTGTTTTATACCTGTATGAAAAAGAGGGCTGAACTCCTTTCTCTAACAAGTCGTGCCTCACACTTTCTGCTGTAGATCTTGGGAATGCTTTGGTGCTGCTTACGTGAGGAACCAAATTGGTTTTGACCTCAGTGAAGAGGGGGCCAAGAGGGACACATCTGATGCCTTTTAGCAACCGCAAGGTTTTCTGTAGAATAGACATAGCCTATGAAACAAACACACAGCTGGAGTTAGGGTGCTTTTGAAAACATTGTCTTTATTCTCTACATCCCTTTCTTCCAGGACAGCTCTTTGCTTATTCCCTCTTCAGAAAGGGACTTTTCTGTCACACAGCCTAGCCTGGCTGGAGATTAGGGATTCTCTCTGCCCCTTCATCCTTGAATATTTCCTTTTAATTTCACAGTTTAAATTCCAATTGTGTAATTACATTCTGCCTACCCCAAATTCCTCTGTAATTTCAATTGGACACGGTGTCCTTCACTCTCTAGGCAGAACTCTTGCAGTGCTGTGGGGCACTGTTAAAAGGCTGCCACGCTCCACTCTAGTCCCATTTCATGTAAATGGGGAAAGAGAATGGACCTGGATCCCTTTGAACTAAAACTGCTGCTCCATATAGGCGAGACAGGGGCTGCTACAGAGTGACAGGGCAGTCTTACCCCATGGCAATGTGCTGGGCAGTCTTTACAATGCCTCAGTTTGAACAGATTTTTGGAGTAGAAGTCTAAATCTGTCTGGAAGTATTTCTCCCCCACAACACCATACCCTTTGATCGCAAATAAAGCTGTACAGGGACCCCCAAACCACTACTTCACTGAATTTATGTGGCCTGAGAGTACCTGCTCGCACCGTTTAACATGGCAGAAGTGCCATAGTGATTTAATTTAGGTTCAGGGAGTTGTGTAGCAATGAGAGGGTACACAGCACAGATGCCTAGTTCAGTAAAATGCTTTACAAGAACTGGCAAGTCCCATGCATTTTATGACCCAACCCTAATACTTCCTGCAGATCTGACTGTGCCAGTATTTCCCTTCAATCCTTACCCTGGTGGCGATCACCTCCCACATCCCAGTTCGTCTGATCACAACGTTCCCTTTTCATGTGCTGGTATCTACATTGTTGCAAAAACATTTCTGCTTCTCCTGCCTCCCCTTGCTTTCTCCTTCCTTCTTCACTGTGGCACCTGTGGCACAGGTGCTTACTTGGTCAGTGTGCCTGTGTGAGGCCCTTCAGGTATCAGAGACATTCACCTTTTGTATTTCCACCACCTTCTGCTGTGGTCTTCTGTGGAAACTCAGGGCGGAGAAGGGCAGGGACCATGTGTTGGTGGAGAATGTTACTCCTTTGTCTTGTCTTTTAGAACAAACCTCCTTCTTTTGTACGAGTTCTGTGGCAGGCTCGTGGAAAGGAGCTGCTCACCCGGTTTAAAATGATGTTCTATGTAGCCCAGCAAAAGGAATCGGCTTGCTAGAAACTGGAATTATTTGCTGCTTGGTCATCTTCAACCACAAGCCATATTCTTTTCATCATGTGTACAGCATTGTCAGAGGAATGTGGGACTGATTCCATAATTAGCGACAGAGTCCTTTACCGAAGTTCATTTCCCTTCACTGCAAGAGAACCCTGGGCAGTGCTCCCACCACACAATGACAACTCTTAACCTGAAATAAACATCCAGCTCCTTGCTGGCAGTGCTGTATCTGCATGGAACCTCAGTTACTTAGGATTTTGGTGGGACTTCTGCTTTATGTATTCCACGCATTTGGTCCTGCTCCCAAGGGACGTCTTTCTGCCTGCTCCCGTGTTGGCAGACCTGAGGCTGCTGTTTGTGTCTCTAACAGCAGATAGATCAGGTGAGATCAAGGAGACCATATTTCCATGTTTCCTTGGTTAGCTTACACTGTTAAAAGTGAGTTGTTGTTAGGAAGAAACAGAGCATGTAATAACTTGAGTTGGGTTTTATTTGTCTTTGAGTCATAAATCTTAAAGGAAAGAGCCATCATGTTCATCCCCAAGTTTGTCATACAATCAGCAAGGGGCAAGGCAGTAGTGTGGGCAAGAAAATGAAACATGTGAAGGTACAAGTGCCAGCGGGGGGAAGTCACTGTTGCTTATTGTCAGTTTTGGTGTGACACAGAAAGTTCAGCTAATCCTCTTAGTTACAGAGACACACGGGTGGGGGGAGATTGTTATCTCAAGCAATTTGCTGGCTCTACTCCTTTTTTCCTTCGAGTTTCTTTTCGCCTAATTGAGCAGCATTTCTTCTTGGGACTGGTTTGCAATAATCCTGGGGCCTCATCTGGGAAAACACTGAAAATATAGAAAGGAGAAGCAGCTTGAGTGAGGCAGCTTCTATCACGGTATGTTTCTCTCTTCAGAAAGGTATTAGGTTTGGCTCCAAGTGCTGAGGATTAAAAATGAGATAAAGATTCAAAATGATACAGGACAGTCTGTTGATCAGGGCGAGTCTGAAAACTGTATCTCATCCATGAGCTAGAGGGATGGGTAATTAACAGCCGTTCAGAAAACGAGGACCTTGGCCATCTGAGGTGGAGCAAGGGGTGAGAATTCCACTGGAGTGCATCAGAAATGTGTTGATTCCATTTTCATTGCCAAAGGGATGTATCTTCCGAAAATCTAATCAAGAGTCAAAAGGTGAACAAGAACAATAATAACTGGGGAGGTTTGTTTTTATTTATCCAGGAGATAAGGATTCAACTACAGGAAGAGAATGAGAAAAAGGCTCCTGTTCTGAACAGACAATTATTGCACCCACGCTGACTCATCAACAAGATTTTAATATTCTATTCCTAAGGCTATTTAACAGTTTCTCAGCCTCAATGCTGGCAGTGTTTGTGCAGATACTCTGCCAGTTGCCACAGGTGTCTTTCTACAAAAGACTTGAATAATTAACTTGGGATAGTCCTGTGGGTGGCAGTAGCCAGGAGCCATTCTTTAGTAGATTCCCAGCATTCTTCCTGGTGCTGGAGCAGGGTTGGTATTGCCAGTAAGTAGTAGGACACATTTGAAAACCCTATTTCCATATGCAGACAGAGCCTTAGTTCCTTAAGGCACAGACTGTTTCCAGCACTGTGATCTTACATCCTGGGGAAGTTAAGGCTCTGGTTCCCAAGCCCTAGTGATTCACCTTGGAGAAGTTTAAGATATCACTGTCTTCAGCTGCCTGCACTACTGAGGTGCTGGAGGGAGCTAACCCAAAGAAGAGGTGGCCAGTGAATGGTGTGTCCGGTGCAAACTGTTTCAGCTTGCAGCCTGATGCACTAATGCAAATCTGATTTCAGCCAATACCAATTTACGGTGATATCCTGAGCTAAGAACTGCAGAAATGAGTGATTTAATTCACTTAATTTAATTTTGCTGTGGCGGCTAAAGAACTTATTACCTCTAGCTGTGGAGATGGGTTACCTTTTCAGTTAGGACAGCTAAATCCAGCAGGGACTGCCAGAGCCATCAGATGAGAAAGAGCCAGAGTGGACATCAATCACAAAGCAGTTGTAAAATAAGTAGTAAAGTGCCTTTAAGAGAAAAGATGTTCTGTGGATGTTCTGCTAGCACAGAGCAAGGAAGTCATGAGTTCGGTATGTACATTGTATCCAGACATCCTTTTTGACTTTGCTTAAGTTCTTCAGTCTTTTTCTAGTATTGGCTAATCTGAGGCTTTGTAAGACCTCCAGGCTCACAGGTCCAGAGGCCGTGCCTGGATCTGGCCTGTGACACAAACATGGTGCCTGTTGCTGGTTTCCAAACAAAGGAAAACCCAAGGGTGGGTCAAACAAGCCTCATGGTGTGTTTCACCAGGTTTTTGACTCAGACACTTGGATAATGAGGGCACCAGCATGTGCTGTGTCTTGTACCTTTGGTCCACTTTGGCACACTGTACATAATGGTTGCATTTCCCTGTTTCACATCCATATTGTGAGAACAAATGCATTGAGAAATGTAATTACCAGAAGCTACAGAGATGAAGGCATCTTCGGTGGATTTCTTTTTGTTATTTTGTTGCTTTAAATATATTGATAACATTTGATCAAAACCAGTGTGATTTTCTGAACTGCACTCATTTATGGCTAGATTGTGTGTTGGAGCAAGGGCAGGAAGAAGGGAACTTGTACCTGTGCTGTGTGTGACCAGCACAAAGCCCTTGGACCGCAAGAAACACAGGGAATGCTCTATGATGACCTCTCTGGGAGTCTGCAGTGCTTGAAAAAGCACAAGGCGGAGTAAAGACAGGGCAGGAATTGCTGGATTCATGGATCTGTCTCTTTCTTATGCAGGTCTGCACAGCTAGCTAGTTACATGCAGGACTATACCATGCTCTTTAACCCTCTCAGTGAGCATTTCAGTTTGTAACACAGAAAATATACAGAAAAGTCATGTTTTTTAGCCACAGATGCTGCTTCCTGAATCCTGCTCTGTAGTATTAGACTGTAGCTCTGACATTCACAGTTGCAGAGACTGTGAAGAAATTAGAAATTTATAAAATGCATACATAGTGAGTTTTAAAAATATGTTTACTTTAATAAATATTCTTGTAGCTATAGTTCAGATAGATGAGTGTCAGAGTTCTGTTAATCAGAAAATGAATGTCTAAAACCACTGGGAAAAAAAAAAGAGACAGAATTGCAGCTGAATATCATGAATGAAGAAACATTTACCACTGTGAATAGGACCATCATATTTCCCAATAGCAGATCACCATCCTCCCCTAATTCCCCCCTCCCTTTCCCCTCCCTCCTCAAACACATACGCATACACTATGGGAGGAATGACAGCTGTTCTTCATGGAATGACAGCCCAGGGATATTGCATCCTCCCTTAAAAAAAAAACAGGCAAGGTACAGAATAAGGTCAGTGAAGGGAGACAAAGGGGTCTCCCAGAGATGGCAAAGGGTAATTTATTGACAGATGAGATAGACGTTACTACAGAAAAAATATTAAATGGATTCTTTTCCCCTGTCTTTGGAAAGGAAGAAACGTGGGAAGGGTTAGGAAGGACAGATGCCAGAAATAGAGACAAATTTCCCAGGAGAGGAAGAAGAAATCCTGAAGGAAATTAGGATCACAACACAGAAAAAAAAAATAATCAGAGCATCTAAAAAGCTACAAAATTCTGTCCTAGAATCATGTATGGAAACAACAAAAACGGGCAGCAGAGAAGGCATCCACCACTCTTGTCAGCCTTGCTTCAAAGCTGCTCTGTGAGAGAAGGAAGTGCTGGTAAAACAGAGGCCTGATTAAAAGCCACTGTTTGAAAAGGGCTGTCGGGAAATTGCAGAGCTGTGCATGGCCCCGACGTCAGCAGTGAGGAAGACTCCGGGACCACTAATCAAAGGGAGGCTGAGGGAGCATATGGAGCATGGAGATTTTATTAAGGGCAGGAGTGAGACAGGGTTCATATAATGGGAGCAGCCGAGCTCGGGAGATGGGAGGAAAGGAAAGGCCAGGTCTTCTGGTGCAATAAACTGGCATAGTGCTGTCAACTTTGACAGTATGTCAGTTCCCGCTGCAAGCAAAGAACCTGAGCGAGAGGCTTAGATGGTGGATTTTATGAATGTGGTTTCCCTGGCCTAGAGAACTTTCCCCAAAATAATTGTGCAGAGAAGGGCAGGGAAAGCCAATGTACCAGTGCACTCTGGCTGGGGTTCTGTAACTCCCCGTTGCCCCCAGCCAAGGACATGTTCCTAGAGCTTGTAGCATTACAAGCGTTCATGATTTTCACCTGTCAGGGCCAGGCTGATGACAGAGGAGTCACCGAGGAAAATTTCCACAAAGATAAAAGCAGCAGAACAAAAAAAATTTGAAGAACAGATTTAATTTACATTCACAAGCAGGAATAGAGTTAAGCCAAACAGTATTTTATTCTGCTCCTTCATGCAAGGAACATGGTTTTCACAGTGTGTAACTCAGTCCATATGGTAGAATAAGGGGATAGGAAGACTCTTAGTGTGTCCAGTGTGATGTGCCACATGCAGTACCTTTCTAATCCTGTCACTGCCCACATAGATCTTGGCAAGCAGGTGGATAGTCTCACCTACAACCACACTAGCCCTCCCATTTCAGCCAGCACACAGACCTACAAGATGATCTCTTACCATGCACAAATGCAGATCCAGCAGAAACACAGCGCATCACCCTGCCCTGTGTTGTCAGCTGCCTGCCTCCCAAACTGAGAATCAGGTTAAAAAGTGATATAATTAATACTAAACACAGGTTTTAAATTATCTAGATGGCGAGCATTCATCCCATCTCCGTGGCTGCCGAGCTCACAGCTGAGGGGAATAATAGCCTGGCTACATTGGATTTGAAGCTTTGATATTCCAGAGGCATTTGCAATCTTTTGAGCCTTGGGAGAGTGAGTAGGACAAAGCAAAAATAAAAGCTGTCATTTTGCTGAGTTTCACTGTTAAATGCTAAGGAAGTGTTAAATGCTAACGCAGGCTTGTACTTCCAGTGGGTGATTTAGCCCAGCTTTCCCCTGGCCAGGAGGCTGCTGCATACTCGAGTGCAATCTGCCACACAGAGCCAGAACCAATGTGATTGTTTCTGAATTGTTTTTCAAACAAAAAAACATAGGTAAAGCTGCCAGTTTTCCCAGGAATGTATATCCCATCCATGTGATGGCCTGTATTTATATTTGAAACCACTGGCACCATCAGTGTGACCCAGATCCGAAAGATGATCTCAGCACTGTAAAACTCAGTGCAGTGTATTTTAGGGACTTGCCTGCCTACTGACCCTGCAGTTCTCTGTTAGGTACTCAGCTTCCTTATGTCATTGTCCTAACACCACCACAAAGAATGGGGAATATCTTCAGAAAATAAATTACAAGTGTCAAAGACTGGATCTGCTCCACACTTAAGGTAGAGTTTTACACTGGTGTATCTGAGGATTCCCACTGAGGCAGAATCCTGCTGATGCCTGTGCCTTGGAGACAGCGACTTGAGTGGCCACAGGGTATTCATTAACACCACGGCCCCACCTCTAAAAATAAACAAGTTGATTTGACAGCAAGTTGATTTGACAAGCCCCATATCCACATCATTGCTAGATCTGATGTCAGAAATGTGAAGTCCATGTGCTTACTGGAGGCTGGGGAAGGCAAGCTGAGGGAGATGGGACCACCATTTCTGGCATCCCTCTGCAATTATAGTGGATTATAATGGCTAAACATGAAACTGCCATGAAGCACTTCCCCCCAGCCTGTGCTCACAAACCTGAAGTTACCTTCAGTTCTTTCTTCACCAGCCTTATCCACAGACAAGCCCGTAAGCAGCAGGTGACAAAAAGCAGAGAAAGTCGGAAAAAGTCTTTTCCAGTTGGAAAAAGTCTTTTCCAACTCAGTAGCTCAGTGTTTAGGCCATCTCAGAAGATAGTAGTTTAACCCACTGAGGGAACCCAAATCTGGGTCTGATGAAGCATCAGACTCGTTCCTTGTGCTGTTAAAGTTTCACAAATCAAATATTTCCCTTTGAATTGGATATTTAAGTATTCCTTGGGCCAGAAAGGCACAGCACAACCTTGCAGGTTAGCAGCCAGGAGCCATGACTTGGGAGGGGGAAAGGCTGCACTGATGAACGCTTAACTCTTTCATGTCGCACACTCTCTGGAGAAAGGCCTGAAACGTGTCTGCCCCTCACAGGCAAACGCCTTAATCACCAGTTTAGAGACTCGAGCTTGTGCTCTCGGGAGGCCAGTGAGTGTTTAATTGTGCCACAAAGAGCTGAGTGATTGCTCACAGAGAACAACTTTGTTAGCAAGATGAATTTAGCCTGATCTCTTGAAATTTTTCCGCAGACTTCTGCTGCTGCAGTATCCATGTAGGATACTGGGCTCGGTTTCTGGGTCTCAAATATACTGACAGATGCAATATCTTTCTCCCAGGCTGGGTCTGTTTTGTTCATTTAACTTGTAAGTCTTTTAGGGTGAGAACATCTTGGATTGTGCTGCATGCAGCCTACACTACAGTGGGGTCCTGGTGCTAGTTAAGACCTCTGGATATTAATGGAGTAACAGTAAATAACTATATCCTTAGCTGTCATTGAGCCCAAAAGGATGCTGAGAAATAATAGGTCATAAAGGGGAAATATCTGAAAGTGTGGAGCAAGCATGGATAGCAGATGAAAAAGATTCTCACCACAAAGGGCAGGAAAAGCACAGCATCTCCCTACATCAAGGCTGGAAACGGCTCCCTGGCAGAGCTCTTCCACAGTATTGTGGCAGGCAGAGGTAGTCATGCTATTTGTGAAGAAGGTTTGTGGTCCTACAGGTAAGCTATACCACCTGTTTGAAATGCCAGTTCTCTGTGTGGCACAGAAAGTGTAACTATTCTTGGGGAAAAGGGAAAAAATAAGATGAAGGCAAACAAATTTCTGTTCCTGTTTCCCTGAGTATAAAGTGGAGGTTATGCTCCCTATTAACTTCAGCAAGCAACACTGAAATTCTTTGGCATCTTCAGATAGAACATGCCTATTTTTGAAATTCAACATTTGTACTTTTTCCTTAATTGGACTAATTTTTTTTTAAAACATGGAACTGACTTGACAGAAAGATTTTCTGATGGTTTCTGCCTTTTTCTTAGTGCTTTTGCAGTGAATAGCTATGATTTTATTTTTTTATTTTGCAAAATACAGACTATTTCACTGAAAATTTCGAGGAGAAAAATCATTTCTACTTAGCAGTAGCATTAAAGTCCTTGAATTGGGCCACATTCTGCTGCCAATGCAGTTTTGGGGACACTTGGAAAATATTTTGAACAGCAGGGAAGTACAGCGATTACCACCTCACAGTCTCTAAATGGTGTGAATATTGTGGGTTATTTTCCCTTTGACTGTTTATGGCCTATTTACAGTATAATCACACCAAATCAGGTTATAACATGCTTTTCTTTTTTTTCTTTTAGTGAAAACAGAATCTTGCTTCTTTTTATTTACTGTAGCTCCTTCTAAAAGCTAAGGAATTTTCAGGCACTAAGCAAGGATGATCTTTTCTCCAAGGCATTCATAACTGAAGGAGAGACAAGGAGAAAAGTGACTAGGAAAAATAATAGGCAAGTTATTTGCATTTGCTATACACTTGCAATAACTGTATTGTTGTAATCGTGGCAAAAAAAAGTAGAATCATAAAAGGGACTTAATTGTGGACAGAAGAGAGATTTGCTACGGAGATGAGGGATTATTGTACAGTGCGTAACCATCACCAGACCAAGCTGTGGACCATGTATGAGGTCAGTTCAGTGAAATAATATTCTTATCACCCCATACATGCCAGGCAGTGGCACTGTGTAATTGGATTAGAAGAAAACAATTGCCATAGAATTACAGACGGGTTTGGGTTGGAAGGGACCTTAAAGATCATGGAGTTCCCAACCACCCTGCCATGGACAGGGACACCTTTCACTAGATCAGGTTGCTCAGAGCTACATCCAGCCTGGCCTTGAACACTTCCAGGGATGGGACACCCACAACTTCTCTGGGCAACCTGTGCCAGTGCCTCACCACCCTCACAGTGAAGAACTTCTTCCTAATAGCTAATATAAATCTAACCTTTTTCAGTTTAAAATAGTCATCCCAACTCCTGTCACTGCATTCCCTGACAAATAATGACAACTCCTTTATTTATTTATTTACTTATTTACATATTTATTTATAATTTGTTTGTTTGAGACCTTGGCCTTTCTCTGACTGGTCACACAAATCCTCCTTAGATTTTAGCTAATCCAGCTTGTGCTAAGGCCTGACGTGTGCTGGGAGCAGCACCATTAGGTCCAAGACTATGTAGGCAGGACAGGTGGCCAGGAAGAGCTGGAAAACCTTTATGCAGGCATGGTCACCTGCAAATTGCTGTCTTCTGCAACAATCTGTTGTCTGGTGGTTTTGTGCAAAACTGAGATCCAAACACACTGTGACATTTTACTGGTGTCAGAAGTGGAATCTCTCCTTGATGCACTCTGTTGGCAAGCACAAGGTGCTTTGCTATGCCTGCTGAAGCAATTAGTTTGCTGTGAGTATAAAGATACTGTCTCTGTGTTTGTCTGTACCATGAAAAACTAGACACTGAGTGGCAACAACTGGAAGAAGAATTTGAGAAGGAGGGATGGTGAAATCCCAAGTGGGATCTGTCCTGCGTCAAGAGCCACTGGATGGATGCTGATCATATTTGGCAGGAGTTTGCCAGATGGTAGGTTTCTTGTAAGTTAAAGAAGGGAAAAGGGAAAGATGCTATGTGCTGGCTACTAGCCAGTTGTCATAGGGCAGCAGTGGATATGACTGATGACCTGAAAGGGGAAAATGTACAAACGAAAAAGGAAAATGAGAAAAGGAAAATGGAAAGAATATTTGGCAGTTGTAAGGAATTAGAAGTGTAAAATAGACTGCTTGAGTCAAACTTCAGCCCAAGACAATTGGTGCAGCTGAGGAATGCAGGAGGAGTTTGTTGGAACATACTGCAGAAGACCCAGTTAAAGACTGTTGTGCCATGGATGATGCTGATTGGGATGGGGATATCTGGAAACAAGCAGACTTGCATCCCCTCCCCTCAGGGCCAGGTGATGGTGATTCCCTGCCCCCTGCTCTATTAGCATCACTAATCAAAACTGAACAACACAGCACACCCATAGAAGCACAAAACTCACCTCCTTCCACAAGAACTACTCAAGGGTTTACTGCCCTCAAGTGAAGAGGTTTGGGAGAGAGATACTGAGCTAAACCAGGGAAAACACCTGTGAATGGGTTAACATGGATCTGGACAGCCAGAGCCAACGAGCTTCATCTTGCCCCAGCTGAAGTTTGATCATTTGGATTAGGCCCAGGAATACTGTTGGATAACATGGGGCCAAATACTACCAGTCCCTTATAACTTGCACTTTGTGTACTGACCGTGGGGGGAAAAGCATGTGTCCCTGGGCCTTGGCAGTCTGCGAACGGAGTGCCCTGCTGAAACCTGTGATTTTGGCTGAATTAAAAGGAGCAGCACCCCTTTCCCCAGGGGTTGGACAACCCCTTCCAGCAGAAGGGAGGTGATTTGGGAGCCTATACACTTCTGACCTGTAATAGCAGGAGCTGAGGGGGTGTGGAAATCTTTAGGATTCACCATCAAGACAGGCTTAAATGAGGTCCTTCAGTGTAGGCTAGCAGATTTACTACTATCCACCACAGAGGATAAAAACCAAGTGAAAGCCTCAGCTAAGGTAAATGTAACAGAGCCAGCCTGTCTCCATGCCAAAGGCAAGGCAAAAAGGGGAAATTGAGAAACACCGTCACTTACTACTGAGCGTAAAAGATGATGGAAAACGTGATAACAGAAGGAGCTGTCTCCAAGCTGCCAACTTCCCTTTTGTGGCAGCTAGACAAGTTTTCCTCATTTGCTGCTCATGATAACCCTCTGGGACCTCTGTTTGGAGATGGGGTGACACTATATGGTTCCAAGGGATAATAACTAGGGAGACTGAGTATGCAAGGGATGTGAGCACAGGGATATACCCAAATCTATCTGCATTAAACCTGGACAGTGAATATGCAGGAAAATAGAGTGGGTGCTACTCACACTGCTGAGGATCCTGGTCCTGAGGTGATGGTTGCAGTTAATTATCCATCCCTACCTTACAACATTCCTCATCGACACAGGAGCTGGGATATCAGTGGTAGGTAAGGACACTTACAAAGGGCAGCCTTGGCTTAGCAAGCAGTTGGCTTCTACTGCAGGTGTTAATGGGAAAGCCACTAACCACCCACTGGTCAGGGCTAAACTGATTCTGTCTAAAGGATGGACAATCCACCTGACCTTACTTTTAGGTGCCCTTAATATATAGGGTATTGATGTATTGAAGGGTCAGTCATGGGGAAAATGGGAAATAGGGACATCGCCCTTTCTGCCCCGGAGTTTACCTCCTACAAATGCATCTCTGACTGCTAATCTGTTGCAAACAGCTGCTCCTTTACCCCATACATAGCAAGATAGTTAATATTCCACAATACACATTACCTTCTAGTGCTATTTGTCCTGTTACCGAGTTGATAAAGGAGCTGGAGGAACAGGGAAACATTGTCACGTCTCATTTCCCCTACAATTCTCCTTTATGGCCAGTAAAAAAATCTAATGGCAAGTGGCAACTAACAGGAGATTACAGAGCCTTGAACACTGCCACTGAGCTGCGCACTGTAGCTGTTCCCAGTATAAATGATACAGTCATTTTTCTTCATGCACAATCTCCTGTGCTGAGCCAACACCAGCAGAATTCTTTGAACACCTCAGCATGGTATCCAGGAGATCGGGTGAGATGTCAACACCCACCACTTGGACGACTCTAGATCACTTTGCCACACTTTTGAGGGAAAGGAATATGGGAAACTGTGGATACTGTGAAATTAATGATTATTGAGGCTTGGATATGATCCAAGACCTAACTCTTCTTTCCCTCTCCTGAGGAATTTTTGAAGCCCTGGACAAGTAAATGAAAGCTGTCATTCAACTTGCATACTGCTGGAAAGTATCCTTCTAGAAAGTACACTAAGCATTCCCTGGAACTTTGTTAACGCTTTCTGTGGTAAAGTGCTATCACCAGAGATAATGTTGACAGCATCTAAAAAGTCAAGAGCCTTCGTGTGTCAGACAATTCTAACCCTCACCTTGGCGCATCTGGCATTGTCACATAGATGTGGATGCACTGTGCAGTACCCAAATGAACCCCCAGGAGCTGGTAACCTCCACAACACTTTGAGATACACCCTTTTTTCGACACTGGAGTATGAGGAGCCATCTCTGTACGATAGGGACAAGGACCTAGACAGGAATATCTGACTTAGATTCCCAAATCCTTTTAAGGCAGTAGAAAAGTAGCCTGATTTTCATCGGTGTTCAATGCCTAGTAGCCCCAGATTGTGCCAATACCTTTTCAGAAATGAATAGTGAGCTTCAGTGGAAGAAAAAGCTCCTTCAGAATACAATAGAATAGTTTTCTCAGGACTAGTCTCATACTTCTACAGGTTAAAAAAAATTAAATATATATATAAGGGGAAGTATTGATGAACAGTAGTTTCAACCAAGTGTTGACTTTCCTAGTGTGCTCCAGGCTGAAATCTCTGAAAAGCAAAAATGCTCACTTGCAAGCTATCTCCACAGCCCAGATCAGCAGGCAGCAATTAGTTTCCCAGGCACTCACTCTTCTTTCCATCTTCCTGATGGATATTTCATCTGAGTTTATGCTCTCCTCCCTCACCTTCTCTTCAGCCTCTCGGCCTCTCTTTCCAATAAGGCTATGATCTGTCACAGACTCTCAATGGACAAGACCTATACATCCCATCACTGTCATAGGCAGTTACATTAGACAGGCCAAGATGAAAAGCAGTTTGGAAGGGAAAGAAGCCGTCGTGCTTCAGGGCATAGAGTTGAACTCTAACCAAGGAAGAGAGATGAAGGAGGGCTTTGGGCCAGAGGGGGAGAAAATTTTACTCAGGGCAGGTTATTCCATAATTACCCACTTAAACTTCCTTTATACCTTCTGAGATGCATCTGGTTCTGGCCAACATCAGAGACAGAGAAGGGGTGGATCACTGGTCTGATCCAGGAGGGGAATGAGTTTCTTCATTCTTTTTGCCAGTGCACTGAGTTTATAACATTTTCTGAAACCACAATGAAATCCCTTTCCAAGCATGACCCTTGCTCTGCCAGTGATAGCCAAAACTCCTTCCCCTAGCCCCGTCCTTCACACTTCCACAAGCAATACAGAGAGAAGCCAGTACAAAGCCAGGTCAAGATGATAAGAACAAAGCCTTGAAGACTGCTTTTAGATACCAGCTTTACTTCGACAGAGGAGGAAATTTTCAAAGAGGTGAACTCTTTCTGCCTCTCTCTCAGGCAGGAGTCTCCTGGGAGAAGAAGAAAACAGCTTTCATTTTAGCGAGTCATGATATTTATGGCCCTTTTATGGGTTTTGTTTGAAAATATAAAAGTAGATGGACTTAAATCTGTTTCAAAAGAAAGGAGATGGGAAGGGGAGAGACAGAGCATATGAAGGGCACGTGGGTCTGAATCATCTGCCCACGTTCAAAAGAAAATCAAACACCTTCTTTGTTTTAATACAGACCTCTTCTGCCAGTCATGAGGATAATGTCTGACTTTTCCTTGCATAGACCCTTTTATCCCTAATGACGTACAAATTTGATACGTACACTACCACCAAGAACACTCACCTTGGGATAAAACATGACAACTATTAAATTATGCAACTGCAGCACCATGCAACAGTTCAGGTGTGATTGCTCCAGGAAGCAGACTTTCAGATCACGTCTCCTGCAGAACTGAAACCTTTATACTGTATTCCTGAGGGGCACCTGTCAGCTTCTGCTTGCTCACATACCAGTCTCATGTGGGCTTTTATCCATCCTATTTGTGGTGTCTGTTCAGCAACTGAGGTTGCACCCTTTTGAGGGCCTCCTGTTTTTCATATGTGGAATCTCCTCTGACCCTCTGCCTCTAGGCAATACTTTTGATCCAATTCACAGACTAAGGAGCACATGTCTTGCAAAATTATTGAAGGAGGGAAGTTTAAGTTGAAGAACTAGAGTTTGCATTTAGTTTTAAATATAGTTAGGCCTGTGGTCATTTTATGCTCTTTGGGAATGGACCTTCCTAGGTTTTGACAGCTACTGGGATATTTCTATGAGAAGAGTGTACAAAGCTCTCCACTAATTGGTAGTTTCATAAAGGCTACTGTGGTTTCATAAAGCTCTCTTCTCAAGCAAGGAGAGAGAAATGTTCTGCCAAACTAATGGATGGCTTTCGACTGGATCTGGGTTCAGTATGGAGTCACTGCAAAGATCAAATTGCTGGGATGGTCCACGAAGATGGAGCAGTCACACAGTGGTTAATGTCAGCTGGTGTTTCTTTAACATTGAGCCCTGAAATAATCAAATGGAGAGATCACAAACAGGCAAATCTTTCAAATTCAGCATGTTCCTGGCAGGACATGACCTGAAGAATACAGCTCTCTGGCCAGCTGTAAAAGGTTCTTGCCACAATGGTTATTTCCTCATGTCACTCAGAAGTTCAAAAATACACTTATAACATTAAGCTGCAGGTCAATGCTGTTGGTAGTTGGGTGATGCTATAAAAATGACCAGTTCCTTTAAAAGTTTCTGTCTTCTAATTAGTATCACCTATGTCTTGGTTCAGTTTTATGCCCACAGACATGCCCTTCTGACTAGAGTCATCCTTCCTTTCATGGTTACTTGTGCAGAGTCCTTGGTAAGTTTGAATCAGGTTTTAAGATTTATTGATCTGCCCTTGTCCATTCTGTGGTGTGTTCTTTGATTTAATTTAATGAGCATAAAGCATTCAGGCATGTTGGCATGAAGGGTACACTGGAGAAAAGTAAGTGATTGATTGATTGATTGATTAATTGATTGATTAAGTAGAGACATTGTTCTCCTCATAGTTAACAACGAAGCTTGTTTTCCACTACGCCTATTTGTGTCTTCCAGGGCATATGTATCTTAGCTGAAAGTAAACCAGTCTGCCTGCAGGTATGAATCAGATGTGGAAGCATTTCTGCTCTTGTGTAAGGATTAAATTTGTCTGGTTTAGAGATACATGCAAATAAAAATGAAATGCAATTCAGAGGGGAAGGTTCAAAGCACAGACAGGATGTCCCTTCTCTTGCTCTCTAAGACAGTTTTCACATCGCCACACCTGGATAGTCCTGGGAAGAACTGAATTCATATTGTTGCCTGCTTTTATAAGTCACAAATAATGTTTTCCCTTTATGTCTGTGTGTGTGTGTGTGTCTGTGTGTGCACCCTGTGGCAGGGGAACAGCAGTCACAGGAAAACACCAGCTCAGAAGCTACTGAGTGG
>NW_008677626.1:42100-55281 GCF_000695815.1 Acanthisitta chloris | reverse complement strand
TTGTAACGGGGGGGGGGATAGATGGAAGCAACATGAAATTGTCTCCTGAATATGTTGAAATGTACCGAAGAACAAAAGGCAGCCTAGGCAAAACAAAACAAAACAAAAAGATTTTTCCATGTCCAAAAAATTTCTGTTCCTAGGAGTAGCCAGAATGACAGTGTTCATTATTCAAGTAGATTATGCTGGTATTGGCAATACACAACACAAATACATCGAATTTGAACCTTTCTCTTTTTTTTTTTACATGAAGAACAATGTAACAAGTATCATTGGCATTTAAATTATTACTCCTGGGCTCCTGGGCAAGTAAGTTAGCACCTTGCTGAGATGACCGGGGCAGTTCACACACCATTTAGAGCTATGCTTCCACCTCTCTAGAGAACTGTTTATTTGTTACCCATAGTTTCCATTTTGGAAGTTTTCTTCACAATTAGAATGGCCAGAGATTTGACCCACTTTCATTTTTCTAAATGACAAGTGAAATTCCAGAGAATAGGTAGGTAGCTCTCAAAGAGATTTTTCTGGAGTACATGAGCATGCAGGGTCTGTGTCCGAGCCCTAGACTATATTAATCACATGCTTTCAGTATCTTTGTTGCACTGTCTATAAATTTAGGAGGGTCATGGATATTGTGTTTTCACATTATAATGTCTATATTGAATGTATTCCAGCTAAACCCTTTAAGGAAAGGCAGGTAATGCAACATAACCATCCCCAAATAAAACTTTTGTCTCATAATTCACCTAGCTCTCCAGCACAGCTAATGTGTAAGCATTTCTCAAGGAGCTGTAAAGGAAGGAAATGGTGCTAAACTCCTTTTAAAATTGTCCAGTCTAAACCAGTGCCACATGCAATAAATCACATTGCCCTGAAATTCCTAGATGGGGGAAATGGGCCATGGCCCCACACCTATCAGTATTACGATGCAGAATGCAGCTGTTACACTAGGAATAACATATTTCTGGCACATTTCCGCTTCCTTCCAGACTTGCTTGTGCCACATTGAATTCCCAGTCTAGCACAGATGTTATTTTATCACCTGTGTCCCACTAATGTCTCTCATCCTTTCCATTTCTCACAGTCCCCTCCATGTGTCTCTCAGACTTGCAATTTCTTCAAATCCCCTTCTTTCTCACAGAGGTTGTCTCATAGCCTTTCCCCATATTGTTATACATCTAAACAAATTAATATATTGCATTAGCCTCTTTGGCTTACATATGCATCTTCCTGTCTCCAACCAGTGTAGGTCCCCTTCTTAATTTGCCTATTGTCTTCAGATCTCTTTTTGAACATTTATCTCCTAGCTCTCCAGCTTTCATCACTTTCTTATTTCTTACTTCAAGCAGACCAACATCAAATGGCTTTCTCTCTCATCTATCCCTCCTTAACTTCTTTGCTTCCCACATACTCTGAGTTTCTACGTTGTACAAAAGACATTAAGGAATTAGAGGAGTAGAAATGGGAGGATGGCTATGGAAAAACACAGAAGGACTTAATGAGACCAAGAGACTGAGCAGTGAGATGGCAGATGAAATTCAAGGCTAATAAAGGTAAAGCATTGCACAAAAGAAAATTAAATATATGAAATGATGGTCTTGGATCTGACCATTGCCATCCAGCAATGAGATTCTGTGTATGTAATAAATAGTTCTATGAAAATATCACCCTGGTGCTCAGCAGCAGCCAAAGAAACATGCAAACTGTTAGGAGTTAATAGGAAAGGAACTGAGAACATAAAAAAAGAAGGTCATTATGCCACAGGATTAATCCCTGCCACAACTGCACCTTGGATACTGTGGGAGGATTTGGTCCCTCATCTCAGATGTGACAAAGCAGAAGAACTAGAAAGGGTTTGGAGAAAAATGGTTGGGATAATGAGAGACATGGAGCAGCCCCTAGATGAGAAATGAGTAAATCAGGCTGAAAAACAGAGAGCTAAGGATGGGACGTAACAACAGAGGGAGGGTAAAATCTCATGGGACATGTAGATACTAAACAGATACTGCATTGGCATTAAAGGCTAGTGGGTAGAGGGTTCAGAACAGACAAAAAGGTTTAGCATTCCACATAGAGTAACTTGTGGGACTTCTTGCCACAAGAGATCGTGGAGGCCAGTGGGTACAAGGCTGAAATGGTTATAACTCAAAAATTACTAGGCACTTTCAAAGAAGGAAAACCTATTAAAGGCTATGAAATACAAAAATATCACACCTGGCTCAGGAAGGCCTTGAGTTGCAAATGATTACAGGCTGGAAGATGATGCTGAGGAAATATCACTTGTATCACTGCTCTTATATTCTTCCCTAGGTATTTGCTGTTGTTCTCTGTCAGAGACAGGATATTGAGCCAGATAGACCTTTGGTCTGACCCCATAGAGCCTTTCTGATGTTCCTGTGTTTATATTCTTAACTGACCGTATGGATGCTCCTTGCACTTTCACCTTCCACTATACAATGCCAAAATAACCCCTCCTGCCTAGAGCAACAAACTGAGTCTGAGCAAAAATACCAGCCCCAGAGCATCTTTACTGAAAAATCCTTCCTAGATAAATTTGGGTACTTATTTACTCTTTTAATCTAGTGCCAGACTGGTGTCATTGCTGAAAAACTATTCACTCTGCAGCTCTGGCCACCTGAAACAATCTGTGCAGACCTCTCCCCTTTCAGCAATTCCTTATCTCCTTCTAAATTCTCATCTTAAAACCTGACTTTCTAGCCTGCCTCCAACCTCTCCATTTCTGTCTCTCCTGGTTATTGGTCTTATGACTGAATGCTTTAATATTTTCACCATGCAAGGTCTTTATGTCACTGTTTCATGTAATTTATACCTGTGAGCTGGAGCCTTTCCCATCTTGCTTTCAAGCACTGGCCATATACTGCTCGGACTCCAGAATGATCCCCACCCCCTTATTGCTTTAGGGGGTTGGCTTTATTAACAAGGATATAAGCAATAAGAAAATAAAGTTCAGCTATTTCTAAGGCTTCTCCCTCATGACTGCTCAGCCAGCATCTTAGATGGCCTCTCCCCAGCAAACCATTTTTATCTCCCTTTTACACGAGTGAACTAATAAGCCACCTACCTCAATGAGTCAGCAGAACCCACTTAACCCTTTCTCAGAAGGGTCAAAACTCGCTATCAGGATGGTTTGGCTCAGACTTGTTATAGAACCATATTCTGCCCCTCGGTCCTGAATAATTTATTTGCGCAGCAGACCTAGACTAGTGTTTAAATCAAAATGCTGCCCAAACAAAGGCTGTGCTGTACAGTGCAAAATGAAACCAATTACTACATCATCTACTGCTCATCTTTTACAGCGCGAGATGCCCCCTACAGTACTGCGGAGGACAGGCTCCTCTGCTGGGAACTGCCAGGCACAGGAAGAGGGAGAGAGATTTTTCAGAGGGAATCAGCCTTTGATAAAAAAGTAAATACAGTGCCAGAAGGTATTGCACACTTCCACTTTGATCCATCGAAACTTAAGGCCTTTTCTAGGCTGAAATTAAAGCAAGTTTCAAATATGTCTATGCAGAGGTGTTTTCCACGGAGCAACTTTACCAGGGATGAAGAAAAGAGGGAAATGCCTATCCTAACACACATCACAGAAATTCAATATCAAATCTCAGAATGTGGATCAAAGCCTGGAATTTCACTCCTGAAAAAAAAAATACAACTCATGGAAGTATGCAGAAACAAGGGATGCATTGTATTATATACTGTATTGTAGTGAAAGAGCATTATAAACCTTAGAGCACCTCTGCACACCTGAAACATTAAGACTATATTCCTTATATACTTCAAAAATGTAATCTGAGTTTACTAAAATAAACCCAACCCCAAAACAACCCACACAAGTAAAATATGTTCTTTCTCTTATTTTTCCACCCCTCTTACTGTTCAATCACCTGATTTTGATACTCCATTCACCTGACAATAAGGAGCTATCATTTAGCCCAGTCCTGGCCGTCAGAAAGAGTCATCTGTATCTTCAGAGAAGCAGGGACAATGTCTAATCACTGAGTTATAGATGAGAGAAATTATTCTAAGTTTAGGAAAATTACCAGCAGCATTTTGTTATCAGTTACCATTATTTAGATAGTGTTGCTGATGTGTGTAGTGTCACACAGACAGTGACAAAGAGCCTTGCCCTGTGGAGCCTGATGTCTATATTACACAATTAAAATAGGGAGAGGTACTAGCATAATTGTAATAGTGAGCTCTAAGCATCACAGTGGGAGGGAGAAGAGATTACAAGAAAAAGAAAAACTTCCTGTGCAAGAGCACTACTGCATCATCCCTCCATTGTTGTTTTATATTCAGCTCTGCCAGAGGGCTTTGTTGTTTCAAAATACAGTCTCTACAGAAGAGGGAACAGATAATTCCAGAGCCAAAGTCGGTAGAAACTGGCCTATATGTTTATAAGAGAGAGATGGAGGATGTTGACCAGTGACAGAGAGTTGGATGCTTTGGTGTGTCAAAGACACAGTGTCATACATGCCTCACGAGAGATGCTGTGGCAGGTCTGGTAGATCATGTCACACAAGCTCACAATGCTCTGCTGGGCATGGAAAGACCTAAGGCTCTGAGCCTGCTGTACACAGTTAACATGGAGACTGCTCTTCTTCCTCTCACTCTGGAAAGTGTGCTCTGTAGCTCATGATACAAACAGCATGTCAACTATAACATGCCAACTAAACCTAGAACCAAGCTCTCAGGTACCACCTTCACAGACACAGAATTTGTCCTTAGGTGCATGTTGCCTTGTACCCATGCTTTAGTTATACACAATTTTATTATGAGGTCAGTTTGTGCATCACTCTTTTAAGGCAATTGTGAAAACTAATACATGACAATTTGACTATAGACAGAAAAAGCACCGAGTTAGCTGAGCTGCATATAGAAACCAAAGTAAAGTCAGTACTTCAGAAACCCAGCCTAACCTAACACTAATCCTAACTCCATTCTTTAACTACCTAAAAATAAAATTTTTAAATGGCTGTTAATATTACTGCATTTTTCCTTTGTTGACCCAAAGTTATTATCAGGAACCAACCACACTGGAGCAGAGATGACTCCATCTAATAGAAAACAATGGTACCACAGGAATACGTTTATTACTGCACTGAACTTCTAAAAAGGAGGCATCTTCTTTTTTCTAGTATTTCACTTTGCTTCTGCTACTTATCAAAGTAAAACAGAACATGTATTTCCCTGAACTGTCTTATTTCTGTAGACATTTGTAAGAATGGTGCAGAAAATGGAGCCTACCTGGTAATATCTTCTCAGTGGTATAAAGTAAAACTGATTAAGAGAGAAACATTCTTCAAGTTCCTAGAAAAGGCTGTGGCTTCTTCCATTTATGATCAAAAAGATCCTAGGAAAAAAATATGTCCAGTCTTTAACGACACTAGGAAATTGAAATAGCCAAAATGGGATGTGATTGGTCTTTTGACTTGAGGTGCCACCGTCACTTGCTTTTGCTGCTGAAACATCGTCTGGCTCCTAATGGCTTCTAACATTGTGTTCCTACCTACATTGATCATTTAATACTAGCATCTTCTTTCTGACAAACCACAAACACTTGCAGAACTTGACCTCTTCCCTTTATCGCTTTTGATTAAGAAGAGAACTATCTGCAGGAAATGCCCTACAAACCACAAAGGATTATCAAAAATATAATGATGAATGAGTGATTCAGGGACTCTGTGGCTCTGCTTGTGTTCCTGTAGTCTGATCTTGGTCACTCTTCCCTTCTCCGCTGAAGCTTTGCTGTAGTTTCTTCTAGTCGGCTTCTCCAAGCAGCAATAATGGCATCATCATCCATCTCTTCTTCCTCTTCTTTACGTGTGCTTCGCCTGTACTGAGAGAACTGTCTAGAGGCAAATCTTTCTTGACTTTGCTCCACTTTTGCCTCCTTCTTTCCATCCTCTTCAGACTTTGAAAAGCTCTGGGTGAACTTTCTCTTTGCTCCAAATTCTGACACGTCTGACCTGGCCTCCTCCTCACATGCCTCTACATGATGAGATCTAACTCGGCTCTGTGTAGATGGTTCAGGGGATTCAGAGTCAAAGGGTGGTTCAGGTGATTGGCTGAAAACATGCAGCTCTGGGCTGTTTTCTCTGGAACTTGTCTCACTGACCCTTGACCTTGTGAACTTATACATCTTTTTGTCCTCTTTTGCAGAAGCAGAGGAAAATCTTGACATGGTTCTCAGTGAATCTCCTTTTGACTCGTAGGAAGATTGGCTGTCTAGCTCTTCTCTTTGGGATCTGCAGAATCTGTAACTGGATGTTTCAGAATCCATCTGTCTAACTTTGGATGATCTGCTATATTTCTCCCTAGTTTTCTCAGTCTGATCATAATATGACGGTGGTTCTCTTTCTGCTTTCAGGCCACTGAGCCACTTGGTAATGTCAGTCTCTATCTCTGACTTCGGTGCCCCTGAGTTTGCAGGTTGACTGGACAGATCAAAGACTGCTTCCGTTCTGTAAAGTTCTCCTTGCATGGGGCGCCCGTGGCTATTTGTTGCACATTCTGTGTCATCTTCTATTTCATTTTCCTCTCCTTTGGTCATCTTTTTTTTAAATAAAGTGCTGCGTTTATTGTCTCTGATCACCTTTTCAATTTGATAATCTGACATTTTTTCTCTCATTTCCATTTGCATCTCCTTTTCCTTCCTCCTGAGTTTCTTCAGGTCAACATCATCAGCAAAGAGGCTGTAGAGTGGCTTGCTTGTCTGTGTTGTCTTCATGTTGGAACTAGTGCCTTCTGTCCTTGCGCTCACTGAGGTATTGCAAGACAGGACAGACTGCGACTCAGCCCTATGCATGTCCTGCTGGTGAAGCTGAGAGGTAGCAAGTGATGAGCCACTCTGAGCACTGAGAAGAGAAACCTTATCATCATCTACTCGCCTGCCAAGGGAGGCCATTGCAGATGATGGACGGGACAGCATCATGATCTCATTTTGCTTTTGAGCAATGGTTTCACTGACCACGTTAGCGATCCAGTTCTGAATGCTTGCCATGGATATTGTGTCACCTGGACCAACTGTGAGATTGGGAAGGGGTATGCTTGGCATCGGAGGCTGCATTGCTCCTGTGCTGCTCCTGGGCTGTGAGAAAGATGAATGATTTGTCTGCATGCTTAGGGCAGAAGCTGAATCGTCAGCACCACTTGCAGAAGGCGCTGAGGCCCAGAAAGCTGACAGGGGGATACTCCCACTCATCGTACTGTCTGTCTCCCAGCTGCACATGGACTGGCTTTCTTCTAAAATTTTCTTGGAACGTTCAAGGAGCTCTGCACGCCTCTGCTTCTTTTTAACTGAAGCAGAATCTTCAGTTTTGGCAAATTCCACAAATTCCTCCTTGCTGCTTTCACTGCCCACCTTCTTCTGTCGCTTCATTTTCCAAGCCTGGTAAGCAGTCAGGTCAATATCTGACAAACTCTTTCCGTCTGTTCCCTCCCCACCTTCCTGACTGCCATCTTCTGCTGGAGATGGTGCAGACGATGACGATGGTTCTAAATCCTTCTTGTGAAAGCCGAACTGGATCCTCTTGACCTTCCACCTTTCTAGAGGAGTCAACTTGTCTTTGTTCTTTTGGCAGAAATTGTAGAAGGAACTACTGTCTGAAAGCACACTCTCCTCATCCACATCCCTCTCCTTTCTTCTTGTTTCTGGGGATTGTCTCTCCCCACAGTTTTTATTCTTAGAATGATACCTCTGAGCAGCTTCTTTCTCAATCTCCAGAAGCCTCTGGTTCCACATGTCCCAAGTGCTCTCAGAAGACACAGAGCCTGTGCGGCTCCTTCTCATCCTGCTAAAGCTACTGGCTTCCCGCTGTTTTTTCAGGGTTCGGATCTCAAAACTGCTCACACTCTCAACATCACTGAATTCACCTGATGGGTAAGGTCTTCCCCCCATGCCAGAATCACCATTCTCACCCCTGGGTGTACCCTCCATTTGGTATTTCTCATTTCTGCGCTGCCAGTCATGGATCCTCTGTTCCACATCCTCATCAGACTGCTCCTCTTCCTGATCCAGGCGATTTGGAGATGTTCTTCTTTCATGGTTAACTCCTAGTTTCTTTGCAGACAGGCCTTGCTTCTTCCTCCATTCCTCATACAACTGTTCCTCTTCCTCCTCACTGATCAGAGTGGAGTGTTTGGAAACCCAGCTAGTTTTTTCCACTGATGACGAGCTCACAAAACTACCCAGCATGCTGCTGCTGTCCTCCTCTTCTACTGTGATGGAGTGGGCTCTGGCTCCCATGACGCTTTCTGAGTCCCCAGCTCCAGAGAGCCGGGAAGAAGTCCCTGCATGGGCAACAGGACTTTGACTAGGAGTCACATCTTCATCTCCAGAATGCTCCAGCTCTCGCTCCTCCAGCAGTTGCTCATTGAGCTCCCGCAGCTGTTTCAAAAAGCCGTCGTTGGGGTAAATGGCTCGTTTCTTTCTCAGTGTCATCAGGGCCTCCAGGATGGTCATATGGTGGTAGATCATCAGGTAAGCAGCCACCAGCACAGCTGAGCGACTGATTCCCATTTCACTGCTGACAAGGATTCTGCCTACAGATATTGAATAGAAAAGTAATGAGCTATTTCTAATACCAGAGAGGTTGTTCTGGTATGTAGCACAAAAGTATTCTCTGAATAGCATTAAAAATTAGATAGATATATGTTTCAGTGACTGAAATCAATACCAAATATTTGTTAGCTTTACCTTAATAAAAATCTAGATACATAAGAATAAAAAGCACACTAGTTTGAAAAGCTGCAGGCAGGCATATTTTCAAACAATTTAAATAATATTTGTATTTTTGCCTGTGTAATTCACTTACTCAAATAACCAAAAAGCTTATAATAGGTATTAAAAAGACAAGTGATACAGCACTCTTGGCTTGCTGCCTGACATAGGGTCAGGCATTTAAGCTTTCCATGCTTGTTTTCCCATATGTAAAAATGGAGACATTAGCATTAGCCTCCAAGAAGGCATTGGGAGGACAAGCAAATAACATTTTTATAAGGCATATTATAGGACTTGGATACAATTTTGTATTAATTTTATTAGATTTTTGCCAGAATCCAGATCAGCTTTGCAAGGTACACTCAAACAGTTACATGTAGACTGGCTGGTGGCCAAAGTCATAGTGTATCTTAGAAGAAGAGAACCAAGCAAGTGGCTGAAGAGAACTTATTTTGACTCTGACAAACTGATACAGCTGCTTCAAACTACTGGAACCTACTGTCCTGTAACAGTGACTGTAAGAGAGACAATCAAACCTGCTTTATTTTATGGCATTTTCTACCTCTCGCAGAAAACGAAGCTTTGGCACAGAAGAATTAGTTTTTTTTAAAGTTACTTTTATAGCAAATTACAGCTAAAGAAAAGCTTGTAGATATGAAGAGAGCATAAATGAGGCTTTGCTCGCTTGCAAATAACTGAAATTACTGTTTCTAAATGTGTGTGTGATAAACTCCAGTTTAATCAAACTGTTTGCACTGAAACTTAATGAAGCCAGTTTAAACACCACTGCTCTGACTGCTGATGTTATCACAAGTGCCTCTTCCTACAATACCAAAATGTCTTTTACACCTTTCTTAGCATCAAAAGTCTTGGTTGCCTTCCAAGTGTTTTAACAGCCACAAAAGCCAATCTAACAGCTCAGCAAAAAGGGGAGATCTCCTTCCTCTGTTTTCTTTCGAGGCTCCCCTACCTAGGTGCATCCTTTCCTGTGTTGGCTCTGCTATTTACTGGGCCCTTAACAAGGCAGTTCAGATCCCGAATCCAGGGGAAAAACATCTCTTCCCTTCTGGGCTGCCATTTAGGCTGGATTAGAGAGCTGAAGGGTCAGTGAATGCCAGTAGCAGTAAGCACCTGGTCTATGCCAAGGGTAGTAATGGGAGTTATGAGGAAGAACACAGATGGATAGAGTGTCCTTCCTTGTGTTATTGAGCTATTAAAATTGGCTCAACTTTCCTTGTGTACTAACAAAACCTGGCACTTTTCATACCATCACTTTGACTAGGAGGTAATCTCTTGCCTCTCTACAAAAATTAAATTCATTGACTATATATATGAAGAATATCAGTTATATCACTGATCCTGGTGGTCATTTCCATATTGAACTGCATAAAGGTATTTCTACCTGTCCACTGAAGCTGCAACAAAATGACCAGTATGCACTGAAGGTCCACAGAATAACAGTTGCCATGGAAATAGAGTCCAGCAATTTAGAAAGTAGCACGGCTGTAGACACCCATAGGTTCAACTCAGCCATTTGGATTGTTCTAGTAAATCAACCTGTTTGTAATAAGCATCATGGCAAAACTGAAAATCGCATTAATATATGGAGACATATATAGAGTTATACAATATCAATATTTAAAAACGTATTAGAGCAGAGCTTCTACTCTTTGCAGTAGTAGGGTACTTTCAAAGTAGCTGAGCGAGATGCCTTGCAGACAATTTGAGTAGGAGACCTGGGGCTTGCAGCAGGGGCTGGTGGGCTCCTCCTCTTACTGGTTTGCTCCCAGTTTTGAATGAGGCATGCCAGAGATGGGCAAAAAGTGTTCACTAGAACTGCATGCAGAGATGAAAGGATTTGCCTTCTCTTCATCACAAACATGGCATTGGCTGTTTATCAGAGTAACACTTCCACCCATTCATTCACAAGCATTCTGGAACCACTGTCATCTTCTCTTACCCCTGTAAGTCAGCAGTGCTTCATCAAGGAACTCCGCAGCTGGGCGGAAGTGTTTGGAGATATCCATATCTGGAAAATCATCCACTTCAATGCCCAGGTATTGAATATTGAGACCATTGTAGAAACTTGGTCCTGTGTATACACCTGTCCCATGGGCTGCATTCAAGACATGGGTGATCCCCAGTCTCTTCAAACGGCTTTTGTTCACTGCAACGCTTCTTCAGAAAAGAAACAAAGATGTTAACGATCAGTGCTCCTATGCTGGATAGGAAAGAAGCTCTCTGCTACAAGGTCTACAGAACTCCCAGCCTGTGTTACTCATCCAACATGCGGCTCCACTCAGACATTAATGTCCTTGGACAGTTCTACAGGTATTTCTTTCCAATACTCACTGGAAAAAGAAAACAAGAAACCTGCGTTCACGTGTAGAGCCACATGCTCCGTTTTCACTCCAGCTTGATTTTAAGCTCATACTGCCTTCCTAGGTTCAGGCTGTTTACCTGCTTATCAATTTTCATCACTCCATAATTGACGCTTTACACTGTATTTCCTTCTAATTCTGTTTGGTCACTTACACAGGTGTCTCAGGCAGCTGAATCACAGTACAGAAACCTAACCATTTTCACTTGACATTTGCTATGTCACTTCTGTTTTAGCTCTCTTTCACATAACAAAGATTTCAGTCCTAATTTCAGAGCTAAATTCCAATCAGAACAGTGGAATTTTGACTCTTTTGACTCTTCCTCTCCTAAACTGTTGAAGCATCAAAACAGTATAGGAAAACTGCTGATTCTGTTCCAGAAGTATTTACTTTTCAGTGCATAGAGATTTCTGTGAGTATATTCTGAAAAACACTTTGGGGCTCTCTAGGGATGAAAGATATTAGATGCATGTAATACATGTTATGCCTTCAATGGTTCCGTTTGACCCTTCACTGGGAATCTCATGCAACTTGATGACAAAAGCCGACACTCACTTTTCTGCTATGAAGACATTAGGCCAGACTTCATCCACAGCATCCCTGGGGGTCTCCAGCCTGTCCTTCATGAGTGCCCTCTGTAAGTCCATCACACACGGCGTGTTAAACAAGCTGGTGTCATCAATCTTCTCCTTAACGCGGTTGTACAGGTCTTCCACCATCAGCTGCTGCGCAGACTCTAACATCCTGGGACACCCTGAATCTGCCCTGATGTCCTTTGTCTTCAGTTCTGGAATAAACTGACATTGTAACTAAAAGCATGTAAAAACAGTGCAAATATATGACCTGTCATTACTTGTGCCTGGGACAAGCCTTGTGGCTTGCTTTTTTCCCCTGGTAACATCACACCATTATGTCTGCAACATGTGCATGTTCATGCTTATCTAGTAGCCTCAGGGTAGTTAGTAATGGGAAGAGCATATTGCACTGTCCTCTCAGTCCAGAGACCCACACTGGCCAAAGGCCTGGGAGTTAAGGGCCTCAGAAGAATGCAGCTGCTCTCTACACCTTCCTGAGGAGGGCAAGTGAAGAGGGAGCTGCTGAGCATATCTCATTGGTATGCAGTGATCAGATGTGTGGGAATGGTTCAAAGCTGCACTGGGGAGGTTCAGACTGGGCATTGGGGAGCATTTCTTCACCAAGAGGGTGCTCAAACACTGAAATAGGCTTTCTAGAGAGGTAGTCAATGCCCCATCCCTGCCACTGTTTAAGAGATGTTGGACAATGCCCTTAATAATGTGCTTTAACTTTTGGTCAGTCCTGCTGTCGTCAGGCAGTTGGACTAGATGTTTGTTGTATGTCCCTTACAAGTGAAATACTCCTATTCTATTCTATTCTATTCTATTCTATTCTATTCTATTCTATTCTATTCTATTCTATTCTATTTCTATTTCTATTTCTATTCTAATTCAGTTTGCTGCAGTGAGCAATCAGCACTCAAACTGTATTCACCACTGTGGTACATAATTCTGTCACAGATTCATTGCACAACTTCATAGGAAGTCACCAAACCTTTCTGTAAATTGTTATTTCTTTGTGGTTTTCACCTCTGCCTCAGGTGGGGTTTTCTCATAAAGGCTTTTTTACCATTTTTGGATCTCTGCATAAGAAAGGCAAAACCAGTGCAACTCAGGTCTCTATTACTGACATAGTTCTTTTACCCTTCCTCCTCTTACCTTCATTGATTATTTGTTTGGCAGCCACAGCAGATGACAGATGGATTGGCTCCATGAAGATGCTCTCTGTATCAGTGTCCGATATGACTGAATACCTGTCAACCAACCACACTGCCTATTAGGCAAATGTCCTCCACTGGGATCCCATCCCCAGGACTTTAGCCCTTTTCACCCATTCCAGAGAGGAACAGCAGGGAACTGGAGCAGTGAGGATCTTTTGATTGTAGAAGGGAAGCCCCAGCTCTTCTCCCACCCTGCTCTCCAGTATGGTGCTACAGGCTTTGAATATGCCTTATTTTCCAGTGTTGGCAGGATGAAGACAGG
>NW_008677626.1:15424-42081 GCF_000695815.1 Acanthisitta chloris | reverse complement strand
CGAAACATTGCCTGGTGGAGGAGTTTTTGGGTAGAGAAGATCAATGTCTGGGTTGAGACTGGGAGGGGGATGGATCACAACGTAGAGTCTCACAAGTAGTTCTCACTTAGATAGACAGACATAAACATTATAACATAATTTATTGAACAATTCAAAACAGATTATGATAGAAAACTGTTGGGTTTTCTTTCTGCTAGCTAATTGCCTACAAACATCCGCTGAGTTACCACAAGCTGCAGCACAAGCATTAACATTGAAGTCTGTGAATCTCTCTCAGTACTTACTACATGAGTCACTTCATAGCATGAATCTGTGGTCAGTCTCTCCACTCACGGTGCTGTCTAACTGCAGGTCAGAAACAACTATGACACCCACACACACAACTTTGAAGGGAGTTCTTTGACATTTACATAAGGTTTTGTAAAGCAAAAAGAGGGCCACAATCTTGAAAACACATATATTTCCATCTGGGTCCACTGTACAGTCCAAGCAAATCTTCTCTCATTTAGACCATCTTAAGAAAATATTTTACAGAGCTTTTTCCCTGATCTACACCCTCTACATTTCCTTCCAAATAGATGGTACATTAGGACAAATTTGCTGCCATCACAGAAGCTATCTTGCAGTGCGGGTTTGCAGTACTTGCAACACACTGTTTGTTTCCCTTTTCATTAAAGCAGGAGAGTGAGTGTGGTAAATATGCAGTCAGAGTGCAGCAAAGCATCTGGAGAGCTGAACTGCTTGCATGCTCCAGAATCAAAACAGAGGGCACAGCCATTGGAAACCACTTAACAGGCTCATCTAGGTCATTTAGTCGAGTTCCAGCACTTGTCAACCGTGACTGAATGTAATCCTTTTCTAGTTCTTCAAAGGAGTTTAAGAGATGAGCAAGGGGACTCTCAGTCTCATTTACAGGAGTTGACACAAATTTGCAGCTTTGCCCTGCCTTCAGTTCCTTTTGCTGTAAAGGTTGCCTCCAAGCTCAATAAAAAAAGATAACGGTAATAATCTGCCACCACAGCCTCAACACATTCTACCTGGTAGCTGCCCCGAGCATCTGTGAAACACACAGGTGCAGAACTGCCCAAGCCTGGATGCTCCAAGGGCCTCATTTTGACTAGGATGGATCTTGCCCTTTTCATCACTGATTTTGTCATTGACAGCAAGAAAAAAGGGAGAAAAAAAATAAAAAAAGATAACGGTAATAATCTGCCACCACAGCCTCAACACATTCTACCTGGTAGCTGCCCCGAGCATCTGTGAAACACACAGGTGCAGAACTGCCCAAGCCTGGATGCTCCAAGGGCCTCATTTTGACTAGGATGGATCTTGCCCTTTTCATCACTGATTTTGTCATTGACAGCAAGAAAAAAGGGAGAAAAAAAGAAACGGGAAGGGAAGGGAAGGGAAGGGAAGGGAAGGGAAGGGAAAAAAGGTAGAAGTGCTTCTGTTCATTTTGAGTGACTGATGATCAGTAGAGATTTACAAGGGAAGGGAAGGGAAGGGAAGGGAAGGGAAGGGAAGGGAAGGGAAGGGAAGGGAAGGGAAGGGAAGGGAAGGGAAGGGAAGGGAAGGGAAGGGAAGGGAAGGGAAGGGAAGGGAAGGGAAGGGAAGGGAAGGGAAGGGAAGGGAAGGGAAGGGAAGGGAAGGGAAGGGAAGGGAAGGGAAGGGAAGGGAAGGGAAGGGAAGGGAAGGGAAGGGAAGGGAAGGGAAGGGAAGGGAAGGGAAGGGAAGGGAAGGGAAGGGAAGGGAAGGGAAGGGAAGGGAAGGGAAGGGAAGGGAAAAAAGGTAGAAGTGCTTCTGTTCATTTTGAGTGACTGATGATCAGTAGGAGAGAGATTTACCAGCTTCAATGCATAATTTTAAGATACATAATTTTACTTTATGTGAGCTCAGTGATCTTACTAAGCAATTTTGAAATGCAAGTAGTTACATGAAATAAGCACTCTGTCTTAATTTTTCTGCAGTGTCCCACAGTTGACAGGAAACATTTCATAACCTCCTACTTCTTGAAGATCATTTGGCAGGTTCTTTTCAAACTCAATCCCTACTCCCTGCTTTCAGCTAAAGCATCTCAAAGTGTACAGAAAGCCCTGCAGAGCATTTTGCTTTAGGAAAAGAGTACAAAGGGATGTGTTTTCCCTTGTATTAGGAGAAAACACATCTAATCATGCTTGTTTTGCTTGAGGTAACTCAATTCTGCTTGTGCTGTGACAGCCTCCTGTTCAGTGCCTGAAGCCTCTAGCTAAATTTGGCTCTGAACCAAACCAAAATCTGAAGACCCTCAGTCTTTCTGGGGCTGAGAAAGCCTAATATTGACATTAAAAAATCCACTAGTCCTTATAATGGACAGAAAGACAGGGCTGAATTCAGGAAAAGTTGAAACCTGAATCAGAAGTTTCAGCATTGGAGTGATTATGGGAGGGTCAGACAGGGAAGAGTGATGATACCACCCCATAGCAATGCTTTCTGCAATCTATCCCCTCGGTGTGCATGCACTGTCTCAGCAGGATGGATTGCTAGCGCAGGAGTCCTGTCTCAGGACTGGCACGCTAACTCCCACCTCAGGGAGGGGAGGGAAGCTCCAGGCTCCACGCTTGGCCCAAGAGCCTGTGTGTGGCAGAGGTGGTGGAAGAGGGAAGGGAAGCTGGGAAGCTGATCTACCATGTGCCTGCAGCAAGTGTACTCACCTGCTGGGCGAGGGGCTGCGGAGATAGTGAGCCTGCACGGCTTTCACATCCTGTCCCTCATCCTCCTCACTGGGCACTGCCTGCTCACTGTCCGAATCTTTGCCACTGGCCATGGCAGCTGAGAGAGGTTCCACTGCAAGGGAAGCAGGGCAGGAGGGAGAGCCATTACAGTGACAATGGGGGTAGAGCAGGAGGGGCTCCCACATCTTGCTCCTGCAGCCCCTTGCCACAAGCCAGCTGCACAGGCTCCTCTACCAGAGTGCCTGCTGTTCCCACAGCATGGTGCAGCCACCTGGCTGCTGCCCAGCGAGTGCCAATGCCCTTCTGGCCTATGAGTAAGGGTGCAGGAAGGCCAGGAAGGAAGGGGTGGCAGGGCAGAAACTCTATACTCCCCTGACCGCGCGCGGTGGCTGGAAGGAGCTGTACACAGCCCCAGCCGGGCTGGAAGGGGCAAGAAACATGAGACCTCACCTCCCCAAAATGAAACACTCCTAAAGCTTAAGACTGAAGGTGCTTTAAGGCTTGGGACTTTGTCCTTGTAATCCTTTGTGCCGAGGCTTCCGTGCCTGCCCTGGGCGCTGGAGAGTGAGCAGGCCATAGTTCATTTAGGAGCATAAAAGCACAGCAGCTGACACTTGCCCAGCTCCAGACAGAGGGACTCTTGCCACACTGTGCCACAACAGTGGGTGGTGGCTATGAAGGGCCCCAGCAACTGGCCCGGGGAGGAGGACCACAGCCATGTGCCACCATTGGGGCTGAGGAGCAGCTGCCACTCTAGGGCAGCGAATGGGTCAGCAGGGCAGCAAGGAAAGGACACTTACCCTCTGAGCCTGGACAACTCTGCTGAGGGTCCCTCCTGGAGGCACGGCAAAGGAGTCCACTGAAGACGGCAGGGAATGGTAGCAGGGGGAAAGCAATCTGCTACCCCACTCTTGCTCTCTCTGCTGCTGCTTCTTCATCAAGGGGCAGGACAACTGTTGGCACCAAAACCTTATCAGCTTTCTAAATATATCTGTCCTGACACTGGCTGCTGGATTGCACGGGGAAGGAATTCAGTGCCTCATAGATGGCAGCTGGTCAAGCACTTAACTCCTTCCCTCCTGTGGGCTGGATTCTCCAACATTTCCCAGTTGCAGGCAGAGGCCTGGAAAGAGCCCTGAGCCAGTGAGGCTGGACCTCTGCCTGCAGGGAGCCTCCAGGCAAGTGGGATCCCGCCAGGCATGAAGCAAAATGCTGGCATGACCTCTAATGTCCTTGGGAAATGCAGTGCAGGATAAGCTACTCGAGCTTTACCAGAAGTAAGCTGCCTATCAGCTACCTGGACTTCTGTAATAACTTTGGCATGGTCCCACACAATGTTCTTAACTCTAATTTGGAGAGAGATGGATTTGATGTATGGACTATTTAATGGATAATGAAGTGGCTGGATGAGATCCAGTTACAGTCAATGGCTCAGTGTCCAAATGGGGATCATTTACAAGTGGTCCCCCTCAGTGTTCTATACTGGGACTAGCACTGTTCAATAGTTTTAATAATGACACAGACAGTGAGAATGAGTCACCCTCAGAAATTCTGCAGATGACACCAAGCTGAGTGGTGCAGTTGATTTGGTAGGGGTAAGGATGCCATACAGAAGTAGGCCCATGTGAACTTCATGAAATTCAACAAGACCAAGTGCAAGGTCCTACATCTGGGTCAGGGCAGTCCCCAGTATCAGGGGATTAATGGATTCAGAGCAGTCTGGAGGAGAGAGACTTGGGAGTACTGGTGGATGAAAAATTGAATGTGACCCAGTAATGTGGGCTTGCACCCCACAAAGCCAACCATATCCTGGGCTACATCAGAAGTGTGACCAACAGGTCAAGGCAGGTGATTCTCCCACTCTACATTTTTGAGATCCCACCTAGAGTGTGGCATTCAGCTCTGGAGCCCCTAGCACAAGACATGAACCTGTTGGAGCAGGTCCAGAGGAGAGCCACAAAAGTGATCAGAAGACTCCTATGAAGACAGGCTGAGAGAGTTGGGTCTGTTTGTCCTGGGGAAGTGAAGGTTCTAAGGAGAACTTACTGCATCTTTTCAGTTCTTAAAGGGGATCTTATAAGAAAGAAGGAGAAATACTATTTTACCAGAGCCTGTAGTGACAGGACAAAGGGCAATGATTTTAAACTAAGAAGGTAGATTTAAATTAAACAAAAGGAAGAAATTCTTTCCTATGGGACTGGTGAGACATTGGAGTAGGCTGTTCAGAGAAACCATGGATGCCCCACCATTGAAGTGTTCAAGGCCAGGTTGGATAAGGTTTTGAGCAACCTGATTTAGTAAAAAATGTCCCTGCTTATGGCAGGAAGGTTGGACTACATGATCTTTAAAGATCCCTTCTGACCCAAACCATTCTGTGGCTCTGTGATCATATGATCAGCACTTTTCTGGTCTTGGAATAGCTAGGACTGAGCTACACTGTGTCTTCTCCCACGCCTTTTCAAAGAGGAAACCTCCAGGTCCCATCTCCTCACTCCCCAGCAAAGCTCACGGGCCAGGCTGGTCTGGGGCAGAACTAGGTGAAGGCCTAAGAGCTGCTTACCTGTACTGAGGGCTCCAGTTCTGAGCCATGCAATTAAGTTCCACTGTTGATTCCCTTTGCAAACAAACCAGCAAGCAAGAAAGGACTGTTGAAAAGGAAACTCACCTATCTCATCTCACAGATAACTTTGTTGCTGCATCATGCTAGGCAGGGCCTGCATACTCCCCTTCCTTCTTGCTTGAGTGCTGTATCCCCACATGGGGATGGGGTCCATGTTTGGAGGGATGACACATCCTGGAAGGGAAGAGCTGTGAAACAGGTCCTCAAGTCTTTGCTCGCATAGCCCTGACTTGTGTTAATACAGTTACTGGGGTAAGCAAGTAGGAACAAGAGAAAGTGGTATATTGAATCTTAGGTGTCATATGAAGGGGAGAAATGGATCACTGATAACAGGCTTGAAGAGATCCTAACAGTTTCATGTACAAAAAAGTGGATGAATTGCGTTGATCCTGCAGCTGCCTCCTCTGGGAAATGCAGGTTTTAACCCCTTCTGTAATGCAGTGACATGTGTTCTTGCTAATTACTGCTAATTGAGGCAGGAAGTGATCTAAAGATGTTTGCTTATGGACCCCCTTATTATTGGAGAACTGAGTTTTCAAAGGACCAAAATGTTGTGGGAGCACATATCCCACTGACATCCAATAAAACCAGATGTTTTTTAGTCACTGACCTGCTTCTGAAAATCCTGTTCATGAATCTTTAGGATATGACTGCAGCAGAGGATGGTGGCTGGACATGAAGGCCCTGCCATGCCCACTGTAGCCATTCAGCTGCAGAGGTGCAGACAGGATCATGTAGGTTGCAGACTTGTGGAAAATAGACAGCAGGCAGCCTGGCAGCTCTTCCCACTGCTGGATACATGTGTGGCTCTGGGGGATCCATCAAGATGACCATGCAGAGCAGAGCAAGGATGCTAGAAATCTTTGCTAATCAATGTTTGCATGTGCAAACATTGCAAAAAGTAACAAGCTGTAAATGGCTGGGTATTGTCACTGGTGATTAATATATTCATTCATAGACTAACTCAACCTGAACATGGCCAGGTGCTGTACTCTTAGGTAGGAAAGGTAGGATCTTGACGGAATGTTCCTCTTTCTCTCAGCTAACAGGAGTTACAATAATTTATAGTGTTAGCACTCTGCTACCTATGCATTAATCCTCATTGGCTTTTACAGGCTAGCCTTATCAGAGTATGTATTTTTGGCAATACAATGAATC
Source organism: Acanthisitta chloris (assembly GCF_000695815.1). Taxonomy (NCBI): domain Eukaryota; kingdom Metazoa; phylum Chordata; class Aves; order Passeriformes; family Acanthisittidae; genus Acanthisitta; species Acanthisitta chloris. The sequence goes on along the minus strand of NW_008677626.1, from coordinate 35,592 downwards.
CACCCTAGTTTTGTATTAAAACTTTTCACGTCAGTGGCAGTTTCATTTAAATAACCTAATAATATCCCCCCAAAATCCTATATATCAGCAAAAAGATTCCCCAGAGCTGCAGCCATCAGCAAAAATAAGACTTTAATGGTTTGCATTGCCCATGGGTGAGGGATAAGGAAGCCGATATGTGTCAGCCTATGTTAGGACACAAGCCTGCAGCCTAAGCAGGGCCAGGGCAAAGCTGTGGCAGTGTTGCTGGTACCTACAGTGGTGCCTTTAACTTTTGGCAGCTCACACTAGACAGGGAAAGAAAGTCAACCCAGAAACAAAATTAGAATCTCTTCAAATTGCCCATATTAGAGCAGTCTGTTCCTGAAGGACTGCACCTCATGGAAGGGCCCCATGCTGGAACAGTTCATGAAAAACTGTAGCTCATGCAAGGATTCATGTAGGAGTTCATGGAGGACTGCCTCCCATGGGAGGAGCCCCACATTGGAGCAGGAAAAATACTTCTCTCCCTGTGGAGGAAGCAGCAGCAGAAACAACATGTGATGACCTGACTTTAACCCCTCTGCCCTGCCTCCCTGCACTCCTGGTGGGGAGAAGGTAGAGCCCGGGAAGGAGCAAGGCAGGGTGGTGTTTTTAAGACTGGCTTTGCTCCTCATTATCCTGCTCTGATTTTGATTGGTAATAAATTAAAGTAGCTTCCCCAAGTCCAGTCTGGTTTGCCTGTGATGGTAACTGGTGAGTAATCTCTCCCCAACCTTATCTCAACTCATGAGCTTTCATTATATTTTCTCTCCCCTGTCCTGTTGAGGAGGGGAGTGACAAAGCAGCTTTGGTGGGCACCTGGCATCCAGCCAGGCTCAACCCACCACAGGGCAGCTCTACCAGCTTCTCATAGGTAAACTGTACATTTGCCTACTGCATTTAACAACTGCTCCTGAGACCCCCAGTGAGAACTGTCAGGGAAAAGCAACAGGATAAAAGTGCCTAAATACCTTTTCCAATCTTGGCCTAAATAACTAACAAAAGCAATAAATATAGCACATCTAAACAAGCATCTTAATATCAGATTTATGTATTAGGTGTTGAAGTATATGCTCTCTATGGTACCTAGGAAACCAGTCACAGAACATTACCCATCTCAGTGCCAACTTACTTGTAATGCACCGGAGTGGCTGAAGGAGGAAGGGCTAAACTGTTCCCCACAGTGAATTGTTAACACACCAACATTTCCACATGGACACAAGATAAGGCAGCCTGTCCAAGTTATGGACTATGAGGTGAGATCCAGCCTCTGTCTCTGCTCCCCAGCACAGTGGAACCAAACACATGCCAATACACTTGGAGAGGATGCACCTTGTTACTTTTACAGTTAAATGACAAATTTATGTGAAAATAGGACATTTGTTTCGGGGTAACATGCAGTGCTGAATCTTCTAGACATTTTTAGCACACCATCTTTTAGACAGTAAGGTTAATAAGCTCAGACCTCTTCAGGTATTTGAGGAACTATTGTTATAAGCACTGTTTCCAGCTTAACTCTGCAAGTTCTCTCTATTGTGGTTTTTTTTTCTACTAACCATTTGCTGAAGTTAAGACAACAGACTAAACCCCATGCATTTCCATGAGCCTGGTTTCAACTGATATGTGCCCTGCAGTCCAGGTGCCCCAGAAGGATAAACATCCCACATGGAGTCCTCAGCTCTTTCCCCACTGACTGCTCACCCCACAGTATTTCCCTATCTGCCTGGCTGCACAACAGATGAGACTGACCATGGTTGCATTGGTTGCAGATCCACAGGTTCTCGGAATGGAAGACAATTATTAATGCCTAAGAGGTACCATAAATTTAGATTTCTCTCTTATCCCAACAGATTGGGATTGATGATTTTCATAAGACTGAAAGGAACTTCCCATCTATAAGTTTACCATCTGTCCATCAAATTTAGCTGAAATCAGTCACATGGGTTTTGAAATTGTTGGGGAGAAGAGAGGAAAGAGAGCTTGTATAAATGATAGTCTAAATCTTATTTCTGTGAAGAGGATACCAGCACGCTGACCAAGTTAGTACAGTGTCTGTCAGAGACTGCAACCCACTTCCTTTGGTGAATACTCAAAACCTGTTATGTAAAGAACTCAGAATTAACACATGAAGTATGAGCAGATGGTGTACAGTGATAGCATTTCTGTCACTATCTCTGTTCATCAGCTTCACTTAAAGTAACGATCCTGCATGTTTCTCCCTGGAGGCTCTGGGATAGTCACAAAGATCTGAAAGTCTTTAATGGAGGTAAACATTTAAGAAACTCATCCTTTTGAGGAACCTCATCCTTGTGGGCTCCAAAGAAGAGAAAGGAGACTACTGACCTTGCTCCCGTTTTGTTTACATCTTAAATAATTTGTAGCTAACATTTTGAGGTTAGCAAACTGTTTTGGGAAAATGGCTCTCCTCTCTCTGTAGGGTCCTTGCCATCTTCTAATGCCTACAGCCTATCAAAGATGAGACACATATAGCAGGATGAATTTTTCTACTGGCTGTCCTCACTGGGGAGATTCCCAAAGAATAAAGTTTCTGTACTCTTATGTGTTTTAATCTGCTTTGTGTGAACAGTCTGAAGAGAACTGAGGTTATGCATCGAGCACAGAAGTACAACTTGTACTTTCTATCAGAGGGATTGGATTTCTAATCACTCATAAGTTTCGTTGTCTTAGAGGTATTTTGACCAACAGCCATATAGACCAAAAGGTAGCCTGAATTCAGCATGGCTTTTGGCATTACTTTATGTGGAAAATCGACGGGAGAAATGCGCACCCGATGGTGTCCAGCAAGACTCGTTTATTGATACCAAAGCTACAGGTTGTATAGATGCACTAATAAGGCTCATACATATTGCAAAAGCAAGCTCGTCATTGGCTGGCGCGATTAATGGTCAGCTACTTCCTTTGCAGCTTCTTAGATCTTGTGCAGCTGCTCTTGCTCCCTTGTCCAACATCATGTTATTGACATAAAGTTGCTGATATGCTTATACCGTATATGACAAGCATATAACTATTAATCACTTATAATTAGCTAAGCTCTAAAGATAGCATTCAGGTACCTTCCCTACTTGCAGTTACAGCTGTGACTTTCCCAGGCTTTGCTGCATTCCTAGCTGTTTGTCTCGGACTTGTTTGTCTCACCCTCAAGGACAACTTGCCTCTGCCTTCTGCCAAGTTGAGTTACTCCCTATCTATACTTGTGAGTTACAACTTCCAGAGCCTTGTTTGTGCTACATTCCCAGGTGCGTTCCCAGGCCTGTGTCCTTGCTCTCTTGACCACTTTCTAACAATTCTCATCAACAAGCTGCTAGCACCTTTTGACTTGACTCTCCCAGAGTCCTTTGCTCTGCAAGCTGAACCATACTTATGTGGCTCTTAGCCCTAAGCCGTTCCTCCACAACTTTACTGGACTAAACACAGATATCCAGTGTAGACAACCACTTTTGAGGTAACCTTCAAAGACCAAAACAGAGTTCACCGGTATCTCACTGTATTGTGAGTATTATTAATTTCATCTGAAAATAATGCCTAAGGACATGAAGTCCCCATCTAAGATGCCTAAAAAGTTCACAACCTAAAAGTGACTGTCTCTTGAATGGCTAGAAACAGAGCCGAGATGACTATCACAGATGGAAACATCCCTGGCTGCCTAGTGGCAGTGAAGACCTTAAAAGACACACTAGCCAGCTGCACTCAATTAAATCTGATGTCAGAGGTTTTCCTTCTGTTCTTTAATCAGTTATAGCAGCTTCCACATGCCCATCCAGAATACTGCCCATGCACAGTGGCTGGACTTCCACTGCACCCTGACAGACATGCAGCCAGCATGCTGCAAGCCACTGGTTTATTTAACAGCTTCTTTTCAGCAGAAAAGTAGAAAGTACCTTTGGTACCTAAGCTGTTGTGCAAGACACACACTGGGCAGTTGAAAAGTAGACATAAGAGAGTAAGAACCTGGCTGAGACGCATCTCGTTCATATTTAGATAACCCGTTGGTCATCAAATTCTCATAAATTACATATTCTTACGAGTGTTTAAAGTAAATAGGGTTAGGCACCTCAGTTCCTTAAAGCCTGGATGTGGGCTGTTACCTGCATTGTGAAACACTTTAAGACTTTTTTAACTCAGTCCCTAGGCTCCCTCAATAAATATTTGAGATGAATGAGGCCTATTCTCCCCAAGTTACCTGTCACCACACGCATGACTTCGGTACTGTACACTCCACTCCCAGTCTCACCACACCCTTCGGTTTGTCCCTTTGCTTGCTTTATGTACCTGTGTGTTAGGAGAAACTGGAACAGGCAGTTTAATTGGAGAGGAAAGTTCATAACTGGGGAAGGAGTTCACAAGTTTTCTCTCTGCCCCTACATCTGAGCAATGTCAGAGCCTACTGGTGATCTGGCTTGTCATTCTGGCTGGGAGGGGAGTGGCAGACTAGAGAAGAAGGACTTTAAAAAGAGACTGAGGAAGTGAACTTGTAATACCAGTGAGAAGCAGTCCTTCAGCTAAAGCCAATTACTTTCCCAGCCACCTACAGGTTACAAAGAAGAGCACCTTGAGGTGAAACAAAGGAGAGATGAGGTGGACAGCAATGAAAAGTCTTTGGCTGTTCGTTTTCAGTGCAGGTGAGTACTAATTTGGTTATGTCCTTACGGGTTGAGTAGAAGGAAACAGCACTACAAAGTCTGAATACGCCAGTGCACTCCGTGTGTCTCTTTCCTGTTTAGTAAAGGTTCATGTTTATGATCAGACAAGAGCATGTACCAACTCTGTGCTGAATGGGCATCTCCTAAAGCCATAAGGCAGTGTTAGGAGTGGGAAAAGAACACTATTCTCCATGAGGCTGGAGAATATTTTTTAAAAACAGTTTTACTGATTTCTGTAAAATACAGTGTTTATTTCTGAAGAAGGAACTTCCTCATCTGTAAGTGGAAAAGTCAAAGAAACATAGAATCCTGGAATGGTTTGGGTTGGAAGAGACCTTAAAGATCATCTAGTTCCAACTCCTCTGCCATGGGCAGGGACATCTTCCACTAGATCAGGTTGCTCAAAGCGCCATCCAGCCTGGCCTTGAGTCCTTGGGTTCCATTTCTTTACTACATAAATCTGCATGTACTGTACATCTCTGTAGTCTAAATCCTACAGTTTATATGTATTCTGATATGACTTGTGATCTCTATATATTATGCACACCAAGGGGATGCACAATGATTCCTACTAAGGCATATAAATCAGCCACCTTGGCCTTCATCACAGTCTGGCCCTTTCCCATCCTGCTGTACAGAGCCTGCAGTCTCAGTTCCACTGCTTTTTATCCTGTCTCGTCTTCTCATACCAATGCTCCTGCACCTTCCAGGCTTCAGACACAGCTGTGCACCCAGAAATTGCTTGGTTTCTTTTAATCAAAAATCCTGAAAACCTCACTTCAACAATAATACCCACAAGAAGGAAATTCACGAAGTTTAACGTAATTAGAAAAAGTGGATATGCTCCACATACAACAAATGTGACCTGGCCCTTGAGTTGATGATCATTATGCAAACTGTGAAATGCCATTGGTATTCACTCTCCTTTTTCATCATTCTCACCTTCCATACTATCCAAATTGTGGATGGGGAACTTTTCAGAGCTTAAACACATATGTTGGATGAAGCTCTTCTTGCCTTTTGGGGCAGAACTTGAATGGGAATAATTCAGCGTTAAAATACTGGCCTGTGAAAAATTTTTGGAGAAGGTACAGTAGATTCCTGCATTGCAGCCGAGTGGAGAAACTGCACAGTACATGGCAGTGCAGTGCTGGGATGTCAGAGCTGCCTTGAATGAGATTTTGGCACAGGCTGACTTCTGCAGCACAGGTCTTCACTGCAGTTGTGTGAATAACTGGCACTGTGAACTTCTTGATGATGGGAAACCCCCAAACCGTCATTCTGAATAAAACAAAATCTTTACTTTTACTGCAGATTTCACATTTAAGAGGTTTTCCTTCTGCCACTTTGGAATTAAATTTCAGCTAAATTCTGGGGTAAAGTGCCGACGAATTAAAAACCAGAACATTTCCTTGTAAATGCGAAGTAAAACATTTCCACTTTTCCAACTTTTCTCACTAGCCAAATCTACCATGAGAAATCAGAAATAACAATTTTGCTTGATCAGAATCTCATTTTTTTAAGCAAATAAAATATTCCCCTGCTTGTTTCTAGCTGCATTAATTGCCCTTTAGTCTGATAATACTTAGTAAGGAATGTGAAAGTAGATACGTCACTTCATTTTCTTCTTCCTTTGTACAAGTACAAATCTCTAAGCTGAGCAGAGGGAGGTAAAACCTTTCTCAAATTCTTAAAACGTTATAAAGATGCTAACTGATAACACACAAAGAAGTAATTTTTAAGGCTTCAGCCTTGGTGACGCCATCTTCCTATGTACCCAAGTACAGAGGCTATTTGTCCTCTCTCCTCCTCTGGAGTTCTTTCAGAATTGGCCTTCCCTCCCATCAGTCATGCTTTGGATAGATTCTGTTTTCCTTCAGAAAAAAACCCAACAACCCTTGTAAGAATAAACCACAATTTTTAGACATGATGACTGTGAGGTGAAATGGGCTGAGCAGGGAGGAGGAGGAAATCGGCGTGGATAAATGGCATCCCAGAATGAAACCATGAAGCTTCCCAGAGAGAGGGGAGCTCTTTCTGGGAGCCAGAAAGAGATGTGAGTGACAAAGGGAAGAGCATCAGAAGTAGCTGGGCAACTGCAAGAAGTAGTTGGGTGACAGCAACAGATGCATCAGCAGTCTCACTTGTTACCAGATGTTTCTCTTGCATACAGTGTTTGGTTCAACTGTTCCCTGACTCTGCACTGAAGACATGTTTGAGTCATCCAATTGGAACAAGGAAAAGGAGCCTGAGGGTTGGGCAGTCTCTTATTTGCCTCTGGGCTGAGTTAATGACCCGCTGGTGAACCCCAGTCTCGTGGAATCAGTTTCTGAGTGACAAAAGGGTCAGAAAATGGGGTTTGCTCCATCTCCTAGTGGTGCTTTTCACCTAAATGCAGGAAAGCATCTCTATCCAGTCACAACAAGCAAGGAGGAAGTTTTCACAGATGTCTCTCACACAAAAGGCATAGGACAACAACAGTTAGAAAGAGCCCCAGGCATATGCAAACAGGGACCTTGCCCTGGGTGCCCCAGAGCAGAGAAAGACCAGGGAGTGGCTGCAATAAAAGCATCTTAGAAATACTTTGCCCTGCTGGTTTCCTTCTCATAGCTGTCAGCAGCTGTAAATAGAATAATCCCCAAGAGATCGGAAGCCACTACTGCCGTGTCACAGAGGAAGAGGTTACACACACACTTAATTCATTAACTATGCCAGACCACAGAACCACTCGGTTATGGAGGAGGTGGTGCAGAAAGATGGGGACTTCAGCTAAAAGCAGATCCTTGTGCCAACAGTCCTGTGTTACCCTGTGTAATTACCTGAATTGCTACACATGTTCTTAGCACAGTGATGGCAAAACCTTTTGGGTCCCTACGCTGCTATTTTCTAAGGGACACTATTGTTCATTGCTCGTCAAGGATCTGGTAGTGCTCAACTTGCCAGTGGCTTACTCTTACTGACCTAATGCATGCGGCTGTGGTCTTCCTGTCTAAAAAGCATGTATTCACAACCAATTTGCAACTCAAGGTGGAATCCAGACATTCTTTGGTCTCTCCCTTACACATTACACTTCCTAATTTGGACAAAGATACAGCAGACTGAGGACCTAAAGTTTGCTAGACGGCAACTTTTCAGACAAATCCTGAGAAGCAAACCTTCACCACCACATGCAGCATGTCCCTTGTGGGGGGAGCATACATGTCTGTCCTCCTTCACTTTCCTCCTTGCTGCACCATGTTCCTCTTTGCCATGGGAGTGCCTCTGAGCAGCACTCCCTTTCTTGCCACTTAGATTTTTCCCAAATGATTCAGTTTGGTGCCATTAGGAAAAAAAAAACCCAGCCCAACCCACCCATCCAACCAAACCCAAACACAGAACCCACGCAAACTGTTACCACGGATTCACACAGGAATGAAGGCCATCTGTAGAAGGGCAGAGATAATTGTCCAGCTCAATTCTAGAATAACTAAGACCTGGCCACTAGTTAATGCTCAGACATGATCAATTAAGAGCAAGTCAGATGGAATACAGTATACAAGCAACACTTATTTCTGCGCCCTGCATGCTTCACCAGGGCACAGAGGGATTGCTGTTTGATTCAACTCTGAGCTATTCCTGCGCTACAGAGGCAGGTGCTAGAGTTCTTGGGGAAAGGTGACTACTACTTTACTAATTTTTATAAACTAGCAGCTATTCTTCACTTGTTTCTTTCAATCTCTCTTTGCTTTTCTAGGTTTTCCTCTTTTCAGGGCATTACATGAAAAGGTTTTGATTCCCTAGCACAAAATGTCATTTTTCTATGGACTTGGATTGAGGCAAGTTATTTGACAGTTTTCCTGATCCCTGAAATTTGACAATATCAGTTTGTGAATTTAGCCTGAATCCTCAAGACTGCCGATGCACTTGTAGTATCTGTTTATCTGCCTCCCTCTGTACATTCTGAACTGTCAAAGGATGTCAGTCACACTGGAAGAGGGCTCAGGAAAAAAAAGAAAACATCTTTATAAATTTCATGGCAATATATGTCCAGGTAAAGAAGAGAGAAGTGAGGAATAGAAAGCAGAGTTTAGCTCTTAGCCATCCTTGTGCAGCAGCTTCCTGTAGTCAATCAGCCACAGCACACATCACACCTTGCTCCATGGGGAATGTTATGGATGATGTGAATTTGGGGTTATTGCGGCATGTAAAAAAAGCCAAAGAGACAAAACATGGAATCCTGATGTTGTTACTTTTGCTGAGTGCAGAACATTTTCTCTTCCTAGTTCTGGTGACTGCTCATGGCCTCACGGTGGAAGCACCCGTCAAGGAAATACGGGTGGCACGAGGAAGAAATGCTACTCTCCGCTGCAATTTTAAAACTGAGTTTTCTACTTCCCCAGGAGACATCGTTGTCTGGAGGAAAGTCCTTAGTGCGGTAAATCAAGTTGCATAAAGAAACATATGATAGGGCATCCAAGGGGGGTGGGTAGGAGGAGAGACAGGAGCAGGACTGTGGGTAGGAATGTGTGCTGAAAGAAAAAGGTTTCTTCTAAACTTGCTTTAATCTCAGAACTATGAAAACAGAAGCTATGATTCTAGATGCAATTTATCTCAAATCTATTGCATGATACTAGGCAAGCACCCACCCTTCTTTTTGCTCTCTTGTGGCCTTACAACTGTGTATTGAGAATAAATCCCTGTACATACTGTGGGGCTTACATCTATTAAAATATGTGAAACACTCAGATACTTTATCAAAAGATATGTGTATTTTTAAGTATAGGTAGTATACAGATATGTTTTATATAGATACATATCTTTGACACTATTCAGAAAGCTTTAAGTTGATGATAATAGTACATGGAAAGATTCTTGAGGTTCCCGTACGTTCATATGGAGTATTTGAAGGTAAAGAAACTTCTAAAGTTCTCTTTGACGTCTTGGGAGCTAGTGAGAGGGGGAAGGAGCCTTTGCAGATCCCCATGTGGGACCTGGCAAGGGTTTCTTTTCTGAAGAAGAAACTCTTTGCTGGAAGAGTTTGTGTAATCACAAGGGAGTTTGATTGACATATGGATCTCAGACAAGACTCATGTTGTCCTGTCATGGAGAGGAAAGATGACTAAGCCCCAGCAAAAGAAACCAGTTGTCTCTGATTTCACATAAGGTGGGAGAAGGGGATTCCAGACAGAAACACAGACCCTTTTGAATTTTTGTGTTTTTCTTTTCTTCTTTTTCTTTTCTTTTTGTCAGACTGGTGCAGTTGAAGGTCCACTTTTCCAAGCTGCTCTTTTCCAAGAGTGGGCTAATTCATCGAGTTATGTTGTAGACTCACACAGAAGGAACTAAGATTGATTCTTTTCCCTCCCTCTCTACCAGACTGATGCTGTCAATAGGTATTTTGATGGACTTGTACAGTACGGCCAGGGCTATGAGAACCGTATCCAGTTTACTGGTGATGTAGACAAAGGGGACATCAGCATCACCGTTGATGCAGTGACCATGGAAGACAACGGGACGTACGTGTGCAGCGTTCGGCTAAGGAATGACCCCCCCCGGCAGTCTGCATTAGTGTCTCTCTTCGTCCTTGGTGAGCATGACGTGGGCAACGCCAGATCCATTAGATAAAACTGCCCTTCCTCTAATATCCACATTGTTTCAAACAATGGATTTTTCTAACAGAAAAAAAAACACAAGGAAGTTGTCATCCACAATTCCATCTTTGGTCTTTTCCTACTTGTGTGGAAGTAGATTGGAAGGCTTAGAGCACACAATTCCCTTAGATACCTGATTGCAGAAAACAAGTCTTTAGAGTTGTATAGTTCACTTTCCTAATAATCCATGCCTCATTACAAGGCATTCCTCGTTCCCCTTGTGGCTTGTCATACTCTAGTTACAAAAGGATGAGCTACCTAACACTATTAGACATATCCCAAAAAGCATCTTACAATTTCTTCTTGGCTTTCCAGTGCCAAGAAGGGAGAAATAAGATGGATACAAATTCACTCCAGTTCCTTTGAGAAGAAGGTGGTAGGTGCAAGACCAGCCTCTGTTTAGGAAGAATAAAAACCACAGGTACAGGAGAAGGGCTGAAACAAGAAACTACTTCTGATTAATAAAATTACCTCGTTTTTTCTTCTTTCAGTTGCACCATCCAAGCCTGAATGCAAGATTTTGGGGACACCACAATACGGACAGACAATCAATCTAACCTGTGTGTCTCACGAGGGCTCCCCAAAGCCCAAATACACCTGGCAAAGCTTCAATGTACAAAATGAGCCCCGTGTGCTACAAAGAACAGAAGGTATGGGGATTTCAAAGACATCAAGTCTTTGAGCTTTCTGCAGATGAAAGCTGGAAAGATTTTGAAATGGAAATACAAAATCTCTCTTAAGGCTTTTTCTGGGACATTCTCTGACCAGGATTTTGAAAAGTTGTCCTTTCAATACAAGAATGCTCACGAGTAACTTAGCAGGGGGAAAAGCACTGTTACCTGAAGTAAGGATGGTCAGTGAGATTTCAACTTCAGCTCTCACCTGGTGAGAGAGCTGGCTCACTCTGGAAGCAGCCAGAAAGAATTACTTCTCAACTACTGGGTGTAAGTGTGTCATAACGTGAAGAATAACATCGAGTTTTCTAACTGATGTGCCTTTACATCCCAATGTAAAGACAATGATTGCTTTCAAGAGTGAAGGAATGAAAGTTGACTCCGAAGGCTTTTTTCCTTCCAGAGATGACTCCTCACCTACAGGAAGGTGGTACAAGAAACAGTTGCACCATTCCTGGTCTGAGAAAAAAAAGGGTTCTTTGGGACTGACACACAGGCCCAAATATTTTATTTGCTTTTATTTTAAGTCAGAATCTGGAAAGAAAAAGTAACTGAATTCCCACAACAGGACCTTTGGTAGAACTATTCATACAGAAATGAGAGTTTAATACTCTTTTAAGTGTAGTAGTGACAAGGACTCAAATTTATTCCTTTAAACAATTTTGTTTTTTCCTGGTTTGTCCAGACTCAGAAAGTCAGGAGTATCTGAACCTACTGTTCCTGGTTTAACTTACTGCAGCATCGCTAAACTAAGTATGATGAGACTCAACAAGATATTCAATGCTCCCTAGACGATTCTTGCATAAAATATGCAAAGGATAAAATACCACCAGGGACACAAACCTTATTCATTTCACTGGCCACTGAGTGGTGCCAGCGCATCATGCACAGCCCTGACTGAGCACACCGGGACTTGGCATAGCACCACCTGCCTGCTTCTGCTGTCATCCTGGCGTGACTTCCCTGGGACAGGAGTCTCTTCTCATCCATTTCCACCTCATTTCTGTTTTCACCATAGCACCCACGTCCAAGCAGTGTGACGACTGTCCCCTTCTGCCCCAAGCTGGCTGGACGCCCTACTGTCACAAGCAATTTCTTTCTGTGCTAAGTGTGTCCCACTGCTGCAATGTGTGCAGAACTCCCTCAGGAAACATTCCAAAAATTGATAGTATCTGACCCAGATTTTTCCCAATTCGACTCACTCAATTACTTTTGATTTAATAGGAGGATTTACATTCTGGTTGTAGACTGCAACTTTGCATTATTTGCATATTTGCATTATGATGTTTTGTAACTCTCAAAGCTGCAATCTATAAGCAGATAGAGAGAAGTAGGCACAGGCAGTATGTAGAAGCTTGTAAGAAAACAAAAATATCAAGCATGCAGTCCGTTATTTCTGGGTTTGCATGTTCTTCTGCTATCTGGCACTAGGCGCCAGCAGAGACTAAACAGAAAGAAGTGAGATCGCAAGGAATATAGGAAAGTCACTGAAAAGTATTCAGTCTTTTGCTTTAAGAGCAGGAATCTGGACCTGTATCACAAGTAAAAAGCATGGACTACACATACAAATATCAGCTGGAGATGTAACGAACAAAAACTGACTGCTTGAGCAGCCAGAGCTAAGCTTTAGCCTATGGTTCTGAACTCTGTTAGGCTGGTAGAAAATGTATCATAGCAATCATGTCACTGCATTTCTTTCCCTCCGTTTATTTTCACAGCCTGTGTAGTCCCTCCCAAACCAGAAAACCTTTCCCCCCACTGCTAAATGATACAGATCTGATAATCCTAAGAGCTGGAGGATTGTAGAGAATTATTTTTTTTTACAACAAAAACTGGCCAGTTCTCACAGCCAGATGCTGGTTTGGGCATCTTACATTTCTCAGCAAAATCCAATGCAAAGAAAAGCTTTCACTAAGTGCACATACTTCTCTATGCTCCACCTACAGTTTTTTTCCTAAAGGGAATGTTCAAATACCACATGGTCCCTGTAATCAAAACAGCACACTTCTGTTTGTCCTCCCATAAATCACACTAAACCCCAGGGATGAGCATGGCAGCTCCTGAGCAGGACAGATCCATCAGCTTTAATAACCTCTCATCACTCCAACTACACTGGGCTGGAATTGAAGGGCTGCTGTCACCACTTCCTTCCCTGCTTTAATTCTTTTTTTTATTTGGACTGGATTTGTGTTTCACAACAGGGGAACAAATAACTCTGACAAACATCTCAGCAGATACCTCTGGCTTTTACATCTGTACTTCAACAAACATTGTGGGAACGGAATTTTGCAACATGACAGTCAGCGTTGTGCCACGTAAGAAATGGGTTTTCTTCCTGGAAGGGCAGTACTGGAGAAATTATCCCAGCTAAGAGCCAAAGGATTAATGGAGGCAGTGCAGACAGAGATATAAATTTCTGCTTTCCCTCAAAAAAGGATCTTTCTTACTTTAAAGAGAGACCTCTCCACTGGTTTGCAAGCTAGTAGAGCACTCACTAATTCATAGAGTTGGTTCACAGGTGACAAAAAATCCACATGTAGAGTGAGATAGGGCTGAGCCTGCAAAGTCTGACACCAAACTTTATTGATGAATTACAGCAATTGTTCAGATCCAGGGGCTCCTCCCTATCACTGTCTAACTAATTGCTCCTGCAGACTTAGCAACCACCCACTACAGAATGAATCCCATTTGCTGTAGTCAAATACAGGTGGCTTCCACTGAGTCTGGATCTCATAGTGATATCTGACATGTGGTAGTGGGGTTTGAAGTCCAGTGACTGTGCTGATTTCATTTGGTATCATTCTCACTGCTAATTCTTTTCTTCCCATGCAGCATCCATGAACATAGCTCTTTATGCTGGCATCATCGGGGGAGTTATTGCTGCAATTATAGTTATTGGTATCTTAGCCTACTGCTGCTGCTGTCGGGCAAGCAAGGACACTGAATATGAGATGACGTAAGTACCTTTCCCTAGGAGAGTGAATGGAACATATGAAGGGTTTTCCTTTTCCCTCCGGCATCAACATATGGAGTGGAAAGCATGGGAGGAAAAAGAAATCAAGGGAAGTGTGCACTGCTTTCTCCTTTCAGTTTCTTGTTACAGAATATGCCCAGTAGTACCAGACACCTTTGTGGTCTCTGGGGTAGAACCAAAACATTCAGACCTTGGAACTGAATTAGCATAGATGCTATGAAAGTAAAAAGTAGCCCACACACCTCACATCACCAGCAAGACTCAATTTATGGAGTTCAGTGCAGTACAGTTCCAGATCAGCTTAGAGCAGTCTCAAACCATTCTAACACAAAATCTCTTCAGTAAAATTTCTAGCTGGTTTTACTTTAACATCTCTACTCCTGAACAATGTTTTAGGGAGCAAGAAGATAGAACGGAACCGTCCAAGGAGATGCCTAGAAAGCATCATGAAGCAAACGAGGATGTTTAGAATATCTGAAGAAAGAAACAGGAGACCAATACCACCTTCAGGATTTGCTGAGGCACAGACATCATTGCAGAAAAGAATTCAATCCCTCCTTCTTACAGCAAGAAGTGTTTTTGAATAATAAAATGAAAGCTAACGGGAGAGAATATCTTTGTTTCCCTGGAAAGAAGTGCTTCATGTACAATGAGTACTAATACACAACCTCATAACAGAAAAATGCATGTGGAGCACTGTTCCACCCAGCCATCCAAAAATAGCCAGTCTTCTGGACTTCCCACTTTCTGAAAAAAGAAACCAGACAGGTCTGTTTGGAGAACAGAGTTGCTGCTGTATTCCTAGATCCAGAGAAGGTTTCAAGGGCACCAATTACAAGTCATCAAAGCAGGGTGGTCTTGCTTCCAGTGTCATGCAAATGCCACAGCCTACAGCATTTTCCAATATAGAAACCTTCTACAGAGGTTGAAGCAAGCTGATTTTTTGAGACATTTTATTAAATGTGTTCTTTGTATATATTATATTTGCACATATAAATAAAGATGTGGTAAAAAAATCACAGATTACCAATGAAAGTCTCCTGTTCAGAACAACAGTGCATACTAATGGCATGGGTAAAGAAGAAGTTAGATGGCCTTGTAATTGGCAGCTTGTAAGATCTAGGAACAGTCTAGTAGCTTATATACTGTCAGATTCCTGAACTGCTGAGTTCTAGCTCAGAGAGCTCCTACAGACCAATTTCCATTGCATTAATCTTTTCTCCTGACTGTTGCATGGGAAAGTCAGAAACAGTTCATTGCTGCTGCTTCCAAAAAACTGACAGTGTGAGAGCATGTAATCGGCAAGTACATCTCTCATTTTAAAAAAAGGGGATGTGAAAAGGGGGAAGAAGGAAAAATACCTTTTTATTCAAATTCTTAACAATTTAAGCAGAAGCACTGTATGTGCAAGATGTGTGCAAATATGGAGAGAACTCCTGTCACTGGTACCTTTGGAAGAGAATGGACTGTCTTTGTCCAAATGACTGTCAATGTGGTGCTAAAGCTAATTAACAGCTGGTTTGGGGTTGGTTGGTGGGGTTGTTTTTTGTTTGGGTTGTGTGTTTTTAAAGACATGTTCAATAAATGAATTACAGTAATATATTTATCCTTTCAAAGCTCTTCATTGCATCTTCAACTTCAGGAGTTTCAGAAACTTACTGCAATGCCTCCCACATACCCTTTACCCTCAAATAGTTACTGCAATAAAAATCTAAAATGTAACTTCAAACAACCAGCAATCCTCCTACACATGACCAGCATTTTCTAGATTTCAAACTATGAAAATCATCCTATCTGTATTGTTATTTTGCCCTGCTCTCTGCCTGCCACTGTTTCACATGCTACTTAAAGTACAATTACTCATTTGTAGTAGTAACAACTGCAAAAACCAAACCCAAGAGTTCTTGACAAAGAACTCAAATTTCTCTGGCAATGAACAACCTGAAATGCAGCTCAGCAAGACATTCTGAGGACCTTTTCCCATGATGCATGACAAAACATTGCAAAAATGGGTGACAAAAAAAGAATGTTGCACACAGAAGCTGAAGGCAGATTAAAAAAATGAAGTGCTTAGCACAGAAATGGAGTTGATTTGTATTTTATTCTCTTTTGCAGCAAGCAAGTATAGCGTGAATTATCTAATTAGCATTGTAACACTATTTTCTTGTGAAACAAGCTATTCCTTTTATAAATGTTACAGACATTAGTCAGCACACCCTGTTCCCTCCACCAAAACCCTCTGGCTGAAGAGGGCTTCTGCTGAGGGATAACAGTGTGGATTCTCAAAAATCTTAACTGGAAAGACCAGCAAAAGGATTTGACAACTATCAGCAATATTTATAGCCAGAAACTGTCTCTAGCCACTAACCATTGTAACACAGCCCTACCTATTCCATACTCTTTATGATATGTGAAGCTTAATTGCTGATTATCAGCTGAACTTGTGAAGTAACATTTGCACACTGGTCATTTTAGGCATAAAGAAAAATGCAGATCAGCAAACCTGCATTAAGTTATCTGAAGAGACCAGCCACAGAAGTCAGAAGAGATGTATTACATAATGACACACAAAACCATCAATTCAATTCTCTGTAAGCAGGTTTCATAAGAACTAGCAGGGGAAAGAAATAGTCAAACTCAACAACCTTTAAAACAGAACTACTCAACATTCTGCAACACCAAGTTCAGCTCTGCACTGAGAAATAAACTAAATGATAGCACTTGGAGATATGGCTGAGATAATTCAGTGCTGCTTATCATTTACCCCTTTTTTTTAATATGAGTAATATGTTGGAAGTTGTGCATTTATCAGAATGCTTTATGTGTTTTTCTTCAACCAATTTGTTAAACTCAGTCAGCCAGAAATACACATATTCAAATTCCTATCTTACTCCAAGGTTTTCCTGTGAGTGAATTAAGTACTTGTGTGTCTGGTATGTCTTTTGGAGCAGGAATAACTCCAGGAGTTACCTGCAGTATACCCACAATCTTAAACAAAATTAAACCAGCAATAACATATTTGGAGGGAAGATGGGAAAAGCTAGTGATAATTAATTAATTCCAAAGAGTTAAGGTATGTACACCCAACTTCAATACTCACTTCCCTCAAAAGGCAGAAAGGAGGGAGAAAATGTATGACCAGGCAGAAAAGTAAATTCTCACTTTATCCTTTACACAGCCTATAGTAAATTACCATTTGGTTACATTCAACTTTATTCACAAACCTACCATGGAAAGCAACCAGGCTGGTCAGGCATGATCTAGCCTGGGCAAATCCATGCTGACTGTCTCCAGTCCCTCTCTTCTCCTTCGTGTACCCAAAAACATGTTCCAAAAGGACTCACTCCATGATTTTTCCAAGGAGTCCAGTGGAACTGAGCAGCCTATAGTTCCTATATCACCCCTTTGACAGACGGCTGCAGTATTTGCCTTCAATTGCTGTGGACTTTCTGTGCTCTCTGTGACCTTGCAAAGGTACCAGGCAGCTTTCTCAGCCTCCTCAGATGCAGCCCATCTGGCTCTATGGACACGTACGAGTCCAGAACTCTCAACATATCCCTGACTTGCCCTTCATCCACTGCTGCTGTTCCTCTCCCCGAAGCATTTCAGAGCACAGAGACTGGAGCAGAGAAGGCACCGATCACCTCAGCCTTGTCTCTGTTATTCCAGTCATGTTACTAAATCACTCTCACCATTCAGCTCCAGGACCACTTTTAACTTGTTAAGTCTTTTACCTGCTAAGAAAGTCACAACAGTTCTGCTTACTGACCTTGATCCTCTACAAGCATCAACTCCAGACAAGCTTTGGCTTTGCAAACACCATCTCTACAGGCCTGGACAGTGTCTGTGGATTCTTCCTTTGTAGCCTACACCTGCTTCTACCTCCATTACACTGCACCAGGACCAGGGAGCAGCCATGAGATCCCTGTAAAGACAAGACAGTCCTGCTGATCAATCTACCTGCACACTCAGACTGCTTTTGTGTTTGAAACACACTGTCCTTAATGAACTGCCAACCTTAATGAACCCCTTTATTCTGCAGAGCTGCCCCCCAGGGATTCCACCCCTCCCCATTTCCCACATAACCCCCAAGTTCTGCTCTCCCTTCCTCACTCTTCTCAGGATTTTGAGTAGTATTTCCAGTATTACACAGACACAAAAGCTGTTGCTCCCACAGCCATTTCAAGATTCAGTACAATGCACAATTCAGAACTCATCAGACAGACAAGAGTTAATTATCTCACAATTCTTGTTGCTAGAGTAACAGCACTCCTTTTCTATTTATTTGGATCATCTGTTCCAGGAGAGACACCGAGGCAGTGTTCTAGCTGATGAAGTTCACAGTACGATGATCAAACCGTCAAGATTAATTCTGGATGTGTTGGAGCTAGTACTAAATTTGTTATAGCTCAACATAAGGGAATTTGGAACTTCTCTCTCCTGCATTTCACCTGCTCGCTAGGGATTGAGGGGAATTAATTGAAAATGGCAATTAGAGAAGTTTGTGGAAGCTTCTAAGACAGAACCAAGGAAAAATCAGGGAACAGATAACAGGGTTAGACTAACAGAAGTGTTTGCCAATGTCTTCATTTTACTAAACTGATGCAATAAAAATTATTGGTCAGTCATTCTAGGGTGAAAGTGAGGGATGATAATCTTGCAGAAGTCATTAATAGGGCAGAAACTAGCTAACAAATTTATTATTCTCCTGTTTCACTACAGTACATTTACTCTGCCAAATGGAAAGATGTTGTTAAAGCCTTTGCATAGCTGCATCTACCTCTAGCTATCAACCAGGAATTTAAAACCCAGTGTCACACATATACTTGACTCACTTCACTTTTGGGCAAAGTCTGAAATTCTTGCTAGCAGAAAGGATTAGGACTTTTTAATTCAACTAACAGGTCCAACAGCACAGTCCCTCTGTGCTAATTATGCAGTTTTTTTTAAAGAGATCAGGAACAGAAAACAATTATTTTCCAAGGAAATCAAGACAGATCTTCCTGGAATACAGGCTCACCCAATGCAAGTTCTTTTTCAGAAGAATCTGACCTTCATCACACCACCATCTGACTGTGATTGCTGGAAGACCCTGAGTCCCTTAAATGGAAGTTTTCTATTTGAGTATGACTCAGCATGGACCTCACTGTAGGTAGCTGGCACAGCTTCCAGGGGAATGAATATCAACTGTGCCATCTGATCAAGCATCACACACTGCTTCCTCCAGCCCAACATGCACCCAAACAGCGAAGTACAATGTCTCATATTTGACAGACCCTCCACTCAGTAAATCCCCAAACTACTGCCTTCCTTCTAGCTTTTAAGATTTTGATGACTGACACATTGCCAAAGATGTACTAAAGATTAATCTTTAGACACAACAAACACTGATAATTTAACTAGTTATAATGCAGACCCTGGAAGTGGCACAAATATTGAGCCTACTGGCACAAGGAGGAAAGGGATTACTAGCCTTCCTTTCCCACACATCACTTACTGTCCAGCTGCTTTTCTCACACTTGGGAGGTGAGCAGTGTTCTCTTTACATGAGAGCAGGTGGAATGCACAGAGCTCCACTTGGGAATAGACAGTGAGCCAGTTGGGAGCTCTTGGGTTAGGCACAGAGGGAAGGCCAACATGGGTGACAATCTAGTGGATGTCTGCTGCAAATAGCCCTGCTAGGAGGAAGCACACAAAGCCTTCTTCAGACAACTGCAAGCCTGATGCTCCTGATACAGGTGACAGAGGAACCAAGGAGGGAAGGTGTTCTCTGCTGGACTTCATACTCATGAACAAGAAATAACTGGTCAGGGATGTGAAGACTAGGGGGGAAATTTAGCAGTCTTTGGCCTGGTTGAGAGATTTGCTGGAAGAATCCTGTGGCATATGGTCCTGAAGAGAAAAAGAGGACCAGGTGAGCCTGTTGACTTTTCAAGTATCATCTTCTCCAAGACAAACAGGAAAATAAGCAGAGGTTGACCGAACAGCTCATGACAAAAATAACTGGTCAGGGATGTGAAGACTAGGGGGGAAATTTAGCAGTCTTTGGCCTGGTTGAGAGATTTGCTGGAAGAATCCTGTGGCATATGGTCCTGAAGAGAAAAAGAGGACCAGGTGAGCCTGTTGACTTTTCAAGTATCATCTTCTCCAAGACAAACAGGAAAATAAGCAGAGGTTGACCGAACAGCTCATGACAAAATCATGAAAA
>NW_008677626.1:6909-15407 GCF_000695815.1 Acanthisitta chloris | reverse complement strand
AAATGACTAGAGAGAAAGACAAAGATGCTGTGTGGCTGTGCAGGTATGGGAATAGGAAAGCCAAACCCCACCCAAAGCTTAGTCTGGTGAAGCATGTGAAGGGCAACAAGGATCTGTGGGTGCATCTGAATGGGAATAGGGAGCTGGTCATGAAGGACACATATAAGGCTGCCTTCACCTGGATCTTTACTGGTAAGATCAGCCTTCCAAAACAAAATTCAAATTAAAGATGTGAAACCCAGCTATTACTATATCAACAGTAGATACATATTTCAGAGAACACTGGAGCAGAGACAGTGGTCAACAGGAACTTCTTCCACATACCTCATTTCTGGAGTTTGAGAGGAGGACAATGCACAAGTGACAATTAATTCACAGTTTCTACACACAAAAGCAGTAACTGCTGCTTACTCCACATGAACATCCTTTATTTTTCAACATTTGTTACATACTCTGAAGAGAATGCAAAACAATGTGATTACAACAGGTCAACATACTGATGCCACAGACTAGATCAGCAAAATTGCCACCAGTCTCTTGTGTTTTTGTGACCCTCAGTCAACTGCTCTAGCCAAAACCTGTAGAGACTAGTAACGCACAATTCAACTATTCATCTACTTTTATTGTAACAAGACCAAAAATACCTAATAATTTTCCAATGTGGATGCAAAACCAGGATGACATTTACCCATTCCTGTCATGGGAATGAGTAAGCTACACTAATAGGACAAAAAGACAGGCCTGGCACAATCTGTTAGATGTCTCATTTACAAAACCAACTCTTTAGCCAGTTCTATATGCATTGTACCTATACACCCACATGCAGAGTATTGTCACAGTTACTTTTTAACATGTGGAAAGTACATGTTTGAAGCTCCCAGCCTGCATCACTCAAACTCTGCTCAAAAGCCATTTGGTTTTATTTCCCCTTGAGAATTTTGTCATGGGAGTGGGGAGAATTTTGTTCTGACTTTGACCCACAGTTTGTGCCTTAAGAAGTGTGCTTACGTTTTAAGTCACCATCTTCCCCTCAGCTTTACTTAAAGGAGAGAAGCTTATTTTTTAATCATTATTTTCCGGAATTTATTTTTCAAGAAATCCAAGAGTTTCAAATTGCAAAACAGCCAGGGAAGCAGAGCTCCAAACTGCAGGCATTTTCTGTCAAACTTCAATAGCTGTTAGGGATCCCCCCTTCAATATATGCAGAATAATAGTATTAAATGGGCTACATCGAGTTAGTATATTTATTCTAGTTATACAGCTCTTAGTTCTCACTACAAAAAAACCCACTACAGGTTGTTGGCTATTACAGTAAGACAGTTACTGCCCCAGTTAACAGCCAACTGCCTACAACATATAATTAGATCTTCTCCAGCATATGTGCTATTTTAAGTTACAGGTGATAAGGGACAGATATGCCATGGAATCCTCATGGTATTCCTCCATTTCTGCTCAGATTCTTTAACTCAGTCTTGAAGATACATAATACATTAGGCATAGTAGTGAATGTTCTCAGGTTTGTGTGCTTAACACTGAGTAAGTATTCTCATAATAATTTTTAATGAATTCTCTTCTACATAAGAGCTGAAACAGGAAACTTTCATTGCAACACTGACCTCTGAAAATAATTCAAGGGTTACAGTTCTGTACCTTTTGAAATGTCAACGCAGCAATGACTGCCAGTTAAGAAACTTAAACAACTCTATACAAATGCAGAGAAGCCTCTAGCACTACTTAACAGACACTGTTACTCTGTCAGAACATTCCCAGGTGCTTCATTGGTAAATTTTGGTCTTTACAGGTTTCTTGTCCCTGATTTGGTGAAAATCAACAGGTAAAACAACAGCCTCAAAGGAAGGAAACACAGAATAATTCAAGGAAATTCAGTAATAGAGGCTAAAGGTTAGATAAGAAGCATCAAAATGCATCAGTGATTCTCCCAGTACTGGAAGAGGGGCCTCACATGGCCTTACAGCAACTGTAACAGGTTTCCAACTAAACCACCAATTGGCCTTTTTTTGACATACTCATCAGCATGTTCAAGTGTATCCATAAGTGTACTGACCTTTTGTTTCATTTGGTTTATGACTTTTCTTTGGGTTTGTTTTTTTGGGTTTTTTTTCCTATTCAAGAGAATTAACCATTCAAGAAAATGAAGCACCTAATTTTGAGCTTTAGTATCTACAAGGAACAAAATAAGTATCTTCTCACAGTTGCTATGGAAATAGTAGTTCAAAACTGGACCTCTGTTAGAACAAAATGTAGAAACAACCAAAAAAATAAGCTCTTACTTCTGAGCATCAGTGGCTCAAAGGACACACTGACTAAGGACAAGATTCAGACAACTTTTGGGAGACTAGTCCAAGAACTGTACCTCCATAAAATGGAACAACTAACATCCTAGAAAATGTTACAGTTTTTTTCTGTCCTCAAATAATTACGGCTGGTATCTACTCAGCCTGATTAAACTTGTCAAATGTATCAGTTTGAATTTGATACTCCTTTCAAAAAAAACCACAACAACTCTGCAACACCTACACTTCTCTTCAGACTGTAAGTCTGAGGGACATATTTCTTAAAAAGAAAAGTGATGCAAAGGAAAAAAGAAATAATCTATGTTATCCTTGTTCCTCATGTATATAATACAGCCTGTGCCTCTCAGAACATTAATAGATGGATAAATTTGCCACTGTATTTCTTTCAAGACATTTCATATAAAGTTTGGTTTTTTGCCTTGAAAGACCATTCAAATTCTCCATGGCTGATGATAGCAAAAGTGTGTGAGACTCCATACACACTAATTCCCCTAGGGCAGCCTTTCATAGCTTCAGTGCTCCCCCCTGCATCAGTTTTTGGAGAGGACTGTTATACAATTAAATCCTATCTTCCACATGCAGAAGAGGAGAAGGTGATTAAAGAACAAATAAAGCACTTGTTTAAAGTCACACTGGCCACTAAATAATTCTTCTAATCCAATTATATTGATTAATCAATCTTGAATTTGCATTCCATCCATTAAGAATCAGAACTAGCATGGCATGTATTTTTAAAGATGCAACTGTCAGGTCTCTTCAAAACTAATCTTTTTGTAGATAACAAACAAGACTTTTATCTTCTTTAAATGCAGTCAATAGTTTCATCACTCCAACAAGAACTTGAACTGTCAAGGGCTGCATCAAAGGTGAAAAACTGCAGTCTGGCAAAACTACTGGTCATCTGAGGGAAACAAAGAAAATTAGAATTTACAGCTGTCCTGGATGTGAAAAAGATCTTTAGTTACTGAAAGTCTTGGATAGATCAGATGCATTTTTCAGCAATCAAGTCACTCCTCTTCCCTGTATGACACTTGTTCCACAAAGGGAAGTCTTCACACCATGTGGAGAATCAGCTATTAAATTAAATACAGTCTGCAAATCAAATCAGCCTTTGAAACTCACATAAATTAATGGAATTGTTTTTCATATGCTGTGGAGCTGAACCTATTCAACAGCTCTAATACAAGAAGTCAGACAGAGGTTGTCCTCTACAAACACCAACACTAAGATCTCATGACTTAGAACTAGAACAGTTTGGGAGTTCAATTCAGCATATATTTGTAATGCAAGAAAGTATGCTGCAAAATCGAAATTCTTATTTATCTTGCAAACTTGATTCTGTTCCTCCGAAGTTTAGCCATGAGCTGCCCAGATGAACTGAGCTCACATGTCTTCTAGTAAAACTCTCTCACCTCCAAAATGAAGACTTTAAATGAGCACTCTCTATAATCTGAGTTGGGACAGAATAGTTGCAACAAGGACCACCTGAGTCTATACATACTGATTTAAAAGCAAGGAGAGTATTTTAAAGATGGCCCTGCCTCAAAGCATCTAAGCATATGTGAATGGACATCATGTAGCAGAAAAGTAAAGGGGTATAAATCAGAAAGTAACATTTATAAGAAAGGTTTCTCAAAATGTAGTCTTTCTGACCCTAAGACTGTGCCCAGTAAGAAAAGGTCTCATGTTATGGCTTCAGAAATTCAATGAAACCCATATGCAGAAATAAGCACAGCTCATGCAGAGCCATACAAGCTTTATGCCACTGACAAGCAATATCTAAACCTAGAAATTTGAAAAAGCAACAATTGGATTAAGTTTAAATGCCTCTTTTCCCTTAAAAATGTGAAAGTTTCAAACTCACAATTAGAAGGGACAAACTCTTCATCCTGACTTGGAAATGCAAAAAGTCCGTCACATCCAGAACTCTCAGCCTTTGTTTTCTGTATGAAGAAAGATTGATTCAAAATAATACATGTGTCTTCTAAAATGCAGTATACACCACTATCCATGAAACCTATGAATTATGGTCAAAATACCATATGAAATAATCCAGCTAGTGATTTTCTTCCATCAGTCTGCCCAATACATGCCACAAAACACAGTATCCAAAGAGAAAACAGCTCACCTGAAATTGGCAAGTTTAAACACTTGAGTGAACTAGAAATAAATCAGGGTAACCGTTTAAAGAATCTGACCTGAAAATGTCCAATATCCAGTTTCTCCATCCTGGTACTTAAGCTTTGACCACACTCAAAGTCTTGCAGAGGTAGGTGAGCTGCTGTTAGTGAGACTCCATACACACTAGCTAAAGATTTACTGATGCAGTACCTTGACCAAGAAAAACAAGAAAAGCTTGGCTAAGAGGGATGTAATGCTTATGTGTGGTAGCACATTTTAAATCCTTCAACTGACAAAGAAAAGCAACTACAGCCCAAGATGCACAGAGCAGATTACAGAGGGCAGAAGAACTTTATGGCAGCAACTAAGTGGTTGCCCTGCATTGTTCCGAGACCTACTCTGCAACTACACATGCTTCCCCACATATCAAATGTGGCACTTAGAAGTGTGAAAAGCAACATTTTTTTTGCAGGGTACAGCAGTATATAACAATATTTTTTTGCATGAAAGATTATTCATTATTGTCTCCCTAAGTGCTGCTACTACTACTGTCTACTTAAATGGTATTTCCTTGTTTTCCAACTATTTACTTTTCCTTTCTCCACACCAAAGAGATTACAGAACCTTATGCATCTACATTATATGTAAGGCAGTGTACAATTTTCCAAAGTAGGGATTATCCCAGAATACACAGACAATTTCTAAGCAAATAAAGTAAACCTCTGAATAAAAACAGTGAATCCTAATGTAATTAACATTACTATCAACTCTGCAATACTAACAAACTAAAAAATCCATCATGCTGGAGACAAGTCCTTAAAAATACTCACGCAATTTTCTTACAGGATGCCAAAGCACAGTAGACTATATCGTTCTCTTCATGCCACTTGCACCTACATGAAATGAAGTTCAAGCTTATTTCAGAAGCACCTACATTGTTAATTAACATGAATAGTTGATCTGGTCTTTAAGGGTTGGAATGGACCTACAGATCATCCAGTCCCACCCCCCCTCCTCCCCCCACCATGGGCAGGGACACCTCCTCACTAGATCAGGTTGCACAAGGCCTCATCCAGCCTGGTCTTGAACACCCTCAGGGTCAGTGCAGCCACCACGTCCCTGGGCAACCTGTTCCAATGTCTCACCACCCTTACAGGGAAAAACCTTTTTCTAATATCCAACTTAGACTTCCCCTCCTTCAGTGTGAACCCATTTCCCCGTGTCCTATCATTGCAGTTCCTAACAAAGAGTCCCTCTCCAGCTCCCTTGTAGGACCCTTAAGATATTGAAATGTTGCTAGGAGGTGTCCACACAGTATTCTCTTCTCCAAACTGAACAGCCCCAACTTCCTCAACTTGTCTTCATAGGGGAGGTGCTCCAGTCCCCTTACAATTTTATGGCCCTCCTCTGGATTTGCTCCAATGTCCTTCTTGCGTTAAGGGCACCAGAACCGCATGCTGTATTCTTGGTGGAGTTTCACAAGAACAGTGCAGAGGGGAAGGATTGCCTCTTTCGGCCTGCTGGCCACTCCTTTTGATGCAGCCTAGGATACAATTGGCTTTCTGGGCTGCTAGTGCACACTGCTGGCTCATGGTGATCTTCTCATCCATTGTCACTCTCAAGTCTTTCTCCTCATTGCTGGTCTCAATTACTTCCCCACCCAACCTGCAGGTGTGCTGGGACTGCCATGGCCCAGATGTAGGACCTTGCACTTCATTTTGTTGAATGAACAATTTTGAAGAGTTTTTTGAAGAAACAGGAATAAATACTAAAGATGTTATCTTTTTGTCACAGTGACCATACAGTACCTCTAAATCTCAGAGGACCAGAGTTCAATGGCTCTGCTCTAAGTAGGTTATGCAGGGTTAAAAGGTCTACTTAACAGGCAGCCTGCTTCGTGCTGGGGTGAGGGGCAGGGAGGACAGAGAACCCTAAGAGACAAATGGAATTTAAAAGTAACCACATGAAGTCTCCCATTAATGTGAAATAGCTCTTCATAGAAATAATGTGAAATAAGCATCCCCACTTTCCTCTCCAAATGTGTGTTCTAGAACATATTTTTCCATTCTTTTTAAGGTCTCCCCCTAGTGCAAAGATGCTCTTGGAAATGGAAAACTCCCTGACTATAAAAAGTAAAGTGACACTGATGAACCCACTGGAGCTTAAAATCCATACCCTAAGCAGACTTCCAAGAATAATTTATGGCTTTTAAATCTACTAAATTTTAAGATCAAATTATTGGTTCTTCAAACAGTAGCAGAGGAAATGTTAAAGTCTATTTCTAAATTAACTGCACCATCACCCAATATGCTCCTGCAACATCATGAGCTAGAAACCACATTTTGTACAAACATGGAAGAATCTGAAAGTAGGAAAAGCTTTACTGTGGAAGACATATGGGGGGAAGGCAAAATCCTACAAATAATCCTAGAAAGTAAATAGGATTCCAGATACGTAATCAGAACATTAATTCCAGATGAAACAAAGACAGGATCTAGGCTAACACTTATGCTTGAGAACTTGACTTAGACCAGTAGCAAACACCCCTTGTCCCTCATCTCAGCAGCAAAGCATTTGATGTACAGCAACAGCCAGGTCCCATCTAAATGACACTTCAAAGAGTCTGAATCTTCTCACTTCTATGATACCTAGTCAAATACCACAATATATTTTATACCCATTTTTACCCCTTCCTTTAAATTAGGCCTCAGACTCAGCACTGAGAAACCATCCATCTCTACCCTTCTTCTGGGTATTTAATAGTTTTTTATTATAGTATTTAATAGTATTTAATAGTTCCAGTTGTCCCCATGATGTGACAAGAAGCATTTCTGATTAGAAGGCCCAGCAGCATACAAGCTGCATCTAGGGCACCAAGACATGCCAGGCTAACACACCTCTACACAAAGGACCACTCAACATACCTGGTACTGCTGCAATAATCCCACAGGAAGACATCCAGTATTTTATCCACCCAGGTCCTGGATGGCTTCTTTTGGTATTTCTTCTGGTACAGTTCTATTATCAGGTCTTCTACAGCAAAAATGTCCAGATGGCTCTTAATGCCTACAGTTCAGTGAAAATCCAGGCCAGGAGGACAAGAGTCAGTGAACATTCTGCACAGTTCACTTCTCAGTCAGTCCCTGTTCATTGCCCAGCCTCTTACTGGAGCATCAAAGCTCTTGTAAACTTTAAGAAGTTATTCCACCAGTGGTTTCAATAAAACCTGAATTCACAGCAAAGTGGGTTGTCCTATATTCCCATAATATTTTTCACCTCAGTAATTATGCATTCTATTTGCGAGCCAAGTCTCCTCAGAAGCTGTTACTTTTCCCAAGTATTACCACAGGCTCACCTTCACAATCATCTCATGGCCTCTAGTGGTCCTTTAACTGACTGAGCAACAAACAGTGTATGTTATTCTACAGGTGTGCTCATTAGCTGGTTAGCTGATCACACTGCTGTTTTACTGTCACCCATGGGGAGAAATGAGGAAGAAGCATGCAGAGTAGTTCTAGTTATCAGCACTAGCTTTGATGAAAACTTTGAGACACGATTTTCAGACAAATACAGCTGTCCATGGTTACACAAACCTTACTTCTGGGGGGAGGGAGAGGAAAAGAAAGGACAAAACTGATCCATTTCTCACCTGTTTTGTCAGCCATTCGAGTGAGACACCAGTTAATCCGGAATCTGTCACTAGACTAGAGGAAAGAAAATTTTAGTCACCCCAGAGGAGTACAGTGTATAATTAGAATATTTGCAAGACATCTGACTATGTCTGAAAAAGCCTCCTCTGAAAGAAAATTTGTTTGTAGTTCTGAATGCACACTCTTCCTGAAAACTGTCTTGAAGAGGAACCAAATTTCATGCATGTTTCTTCAGAGTCATATATTTATGGATGCAGCCCAAAATCTTAATCCTTAAAAAGGCAAGGAGGGTCAAGATTAGGCTTGAATGGAATTGAAATATAACATAGCTGTTATGAAGTCTAAACACCTCTGAATCCTAACATTTTTTGCTCCTTGGCAAATGAAACTTGACCAAAATTATGGTATCCTC
>NW_008677626.1:0-6888 GCF_000695815.1 Acanthisitta chloris | reverse complement strand
AAGAGTCACTTTTTGTAAAGTGTAAGGGATGTAAAAACATCCCTAAAAAAAAAAAAGCAAGATTGTATGACTATTCTTCAGCACAATTTAAGTCAAAAGCCCTTAATGTAAGTTGAAACAATGTCAGAGACCAAGAGACCCTGCTCATCAGTAGACTAGAGCCAGAAGTACAGGCTGCAAATAGAAATGCAGAAAATTGGTCTCTGCTTCATAAAAAGATTAGGTTTTAGAGGCCAATTTTTCCTGCATGGACCTGGGAAACCTTGGACAAAAGTGTCTTTTCCCGCTCATTCGCACACTGATTAGATTTTAGAGTGAAGTATCTCCTTAGTCATGCACCAGAAGCGGAAGCAGAAGTTTAGATTCAGAGCATCTTACTCAGATCTTGACCATACCCTGCAGTAGAAGTGACGCTGAACACCTCTGGTTGGCTGAGCAAACTCAAGAAGTTCCTGTAGGACAACCTCGTAACAGGTACGTGGAAGATGAAATCCAGATAGAGGGATCTTATGAGTTTGATCACCTTAAGGGGAGAAAGGGGTGCAGGAAAATAAAAACCACAAGAAGTTATGATAAGTTCTGTTTCCTTAAATGACAGAGTTCCCTCCTCCTTTGTGTCTTTTTATATACACATATGTATACACACAAACACACACACCTCCTCTTCTCCACAGAGAGTGCCTGTAGTTAAGCTATCAAAACCTTGCTGCAGTCAGCAGAAGACTGGCAGTTCTGGGCTGTGAGCAGACACACACACACACACACACACACACACACACTTACTTGCCCCTTTCAAAAGGCCATTATCTTAAGTATTTGACATAGGAAAACAGCCCGCATTTGTTCCCTCTGTACACAAGGGCAGGAAGTGTCTTGATAGAAACAAACTGGATTCTATAAACATTATCAAGAGTCACAAAGGGAAACAAGGCAGGCCAAGCCAGACACAACAATGGTATAAATACTTGAACTTGGCTGATAAATGTAAAGCTGCAAAATACAACTGTTAAATATAAACCAGTGTCGTTGAGTTAGCCTATTGTGAATTAGAACTTCATTCTGAAGATACACACAAGGACTAGCATGGGAGGGACACTCTGGTCGGATGGACTTGGAAGCATTTAAGGCCATACAAAGTTGTCCCATTTAAGAACAACATACTGCAGTTGCTATTGAATTAACATAGGAAAACAGAATACAAATAATTCTGCTATTGACAAAACCATTTTGAGTGAAGTGCTCTGCCATTTGTGAGCACAAGAAACATACAAAAGGTGACAGTGACAAGCCACTCCACCCCTCCTTTCTCTTTGAAATTTGAAAAGTCCCCAAAAGGAGAAACTGCAGATTTACAAAACATTTGGACACAGATCAGATAAGCTGAGTCTAAAACTGCACGCATTTGCATACCATTCTTTTTCACCATTGATACTCACTAGCAGACTGGCAGTGGTACCGAAAACCATATGGTGGTACTCCTGCAGAAGAGAGAAAAAGAACAATCATCATCCAGGATCCACAGTGACAGATCCTTAACTCCCAACTACACAACACAGTTTCATACACAGGAAAGAATAGTTTCAACTTCCCTTGTGGCCTTGTACAAGTGCCACAACTATTTTGGAAAAGGTTATTTTCAGTTATATGCATTTTTTTAAAAAACCACCAGATATTGTATGGTGTGTTTAGGTCCAATCATAAGAAACATTTGTTGACATGAAATATAAAGCCCAAACATCTGAAGGTCCTCCTGGGTTTATTCTACCCTCTTTGAAGTTTCATGCAGTTCTGACATCCCTTTCAGAAACAATCAATGCTGCTATGATATTTTAAGAAGTCAAAGTACTCGTAGTCAAAGAAATAACTGTCTTCATACCAGAAATCTAATCTGGGCAGCAGTGACATCAGAAAGCCTCCCTCTTAGTCCAAAGTAAGATAAACTGCTTCTTGTCTCACTTCCTTGACACTCACCTGGATCTATGAAGTGATGGAAATCAGCCGTTATGCCATCCTGCAGGGAGTACTTGACACAGCCAATCTCACAAGGAAGGAAGCGCTGCTCACAGTGGTGTGGCAGCTTGCCATGGCTGAAAATGTCCAGGAAGTAGAACACATCTGCAACCACATCTGAAAGAAAAAGAACAAAACCATTTTCAGACCAGCCGCCAGAAGCTACAACAAGCCATCCTGGCCTCACCTCATCCAGTGGAAGCCTTGGTACACTTTATCATATGAGTGGGTGAAGTAGGGCAATGACCAAGTAAAACATCCACATCTTTCTCTGTATCTGAGATAACAAGGTAACTAACACTTAGGCAAAAGTCAGGCATACTGGTAGTCCAGATACATCTTCCATACATGCTGCTGTGTGTAGAGATTGGGAAAAAAAACCCCAACAGATAAAAGCAATTAAAAAAAAAGCCAAACCCCAAACCCATGAGCATGTTAAGAGGCCTGGAATCCAACAGGAACTATTATTCTTTTTAATATAGGTCTCTTCACCCTTTAGGAAAAAAAAAAAAGTGCAAAGCAGCCTCACAAGATCAATTTAGTAACTTACACGAGTTAAATGAGCTGGTAGTAATCTTGTGGGGCTAGAGGATGAGAAGGCTGGTAATTAAAAGGATTGCTTCTCCTCTGCCAAATGAGCTCGCAAAGAAAGCGGCAAGAATACCCACAGCAAGTGTTAAGAAATAAATTTATCATTTACTAATTAAAAAAAGTATCCAACTATGAAAAATATGTCACAGTACACCTTAATCTCTTCATGATTGCCATGTAACATCAATGCTGAAGTTTAAGGCAGCTATTTAATACCTACTCTTCAGTTCTGCCCCTCATCAAAAAATCCTACTCGCTCTACTAGAGATGTAGAATTGGTTTTACAGAGAAGCAGTGTTGTATGCCAGACTTTATAAATTTAACACCAGTTATCCTAAGCTTGAATGCTGATGCTCCCTTACATGGGTCTTAAACGGTACAAGTTGTGGGGTCATTGGAAAGATACCTCTCCTACCTGAGTCTGAACTGCTTTCCTTCTGAAAAAAATGGATATAGCAACAGGGAACCATACAGAACTTGTACTGAGAAATATTAAGGAGCAGCATCGTAAAATGCATCTCAGTTATCCTTCATCATTGCCCATCTCATTCAGCTGGAAGATCAATTGTGTCAACTCAAGCCATCAGGATCAACCAATCAAATCTGCATCACAATGACAGGAGAGCAGAACCTCTGGTAGGGAGGATGCTAGCAAGTATTACACTTTTTATGGAGCTCTGTTTCCTGTCCCTACATAACCAAGACAACATGAAAATAGTTCAAGAGACTTATTAGCTAAAAGGCTTGAGTTGAGACTTAACTACACAGCAGATAAAGCTTCTATGAACTGGCTGCTTGACTTACCTTATAAGCACTACCTTTTATCATTTTTCATTATAGTGTAATATTCATTGGATAAAAGATTACAGATGTATTCATTACTCAACTCTAATGAAAACATCCATTTGAAGATGGGGCAACAGATAAGAAAGGTTTAGTATTCAAGAGTTCTTTCAATAAGGAAGCAAGCCCAGATGCTATAAAGGCACTGACAGAGTGCATATCCCCTCTCTTATTCTCCACAAGAAGCAAGGCAGTTGTTTTATTTAACATCTCTACCATCCAAACTTAGATATCTAACAACTCCTCACCCTTTAAAATTGGCATTCTTTTCTGCTGAACTTGGATTACTTGTCACTCACAAATGTGGGACTTGCAGAACTACGTTTTTCTTAAAAAACTTGAAATAACTGTTAAGAAACTACTAGTGGCTATACGCCCATCAAGCTAAAATGCAGAGGATAGAATTCTCAGGTAGGGGGAGGGCACTTGGCCTGTCCTCCCTCTATACTACCTTTTGACTGCAGTAGCCTAGTAGTTTAAAACAAGCAAACACTTGACAGAGACGACTATTAAGCAAAATGTGAACAGCCTTTGTGTAGGTACTACTGCGAGGATCCATAAAGGACAAGCTTTCATCTACCAGGATCAATTGCTTTAAGATTACCATACCCTGATCACTCTTCCAAGACAGAGCAGAGGCAACTGGCAAAGAAGCTACATCAGGCATCTCTGTGGGCAGAGGAACAGGATCTGGATGAGCCAGATTACATGTCTGGAAAAGATGACAAAGTTAAAAAAAGTAAAAAGTCTTCTCACTTCCATATATCAAAGGAAAACATAATATCCACTAACAGTTATCGTTAGGTGAAACATGTCTGCAGTTTACATAAAAGTGCCTGTATACCTGCAGGCCAGGAAGGCAAGACTTCACTTCTAACATAGAAAGGTACCTTAATACCTTGGTCAACTCACTACATTATAGAACTACAGCTAGATTTACAAAATGTAATTTAAAAAATAAGTATTTTCTTATGTTCAACTACTTGTCACAGACAAGGAATTCTTCAAACTGGAATTTAATTTTTTTCCATTAGCTTTATGAAAAAGTTTGGCACATTCCTTTGACTAGGAAGCAAATTCATGAAAAGCTGATAAAGCCTCAAGGAAGTCACTGGACTGCTCTGGCACAGAGCAAGAAAAAGGGGCACGGATGTCCATTAAGCATTGAAAATCCATTCATGAACAATAAGCTTTTAATAAGACAGGAAGAGAAACCAGGCAGGCTTACAGAATTTAATCATTCAATACCCAAATTAGTAATAGCATCCAAATCCATGTACACTGATTCCAGATAACCATCTTAGCCAAAGTTCATTGGTTATCAGTTTGAACTATTTAAAAAAAGACGAGGAATTATTCTCATCTAAGTAAGCTTTGGTCACCTCCAAAAAATGAACAGGACCTTTCACTACATAAAATAACTGTTTGTCTGTGTATAAAGGTGTGATTAATAAACTGAGATCACATATAATCTCATACATACACATGTCCCTATTTCCACTGACAGGCAGTGAGGATGGTGCTCATGGTTTTGGTAAAGCATTTAGTCCTTTCCCTGATTACAGCCTTCCAAAATGCTACGACTTGTGGAAGGAAAGACAGAAGCCTCCATTTATGATTTAGCTGTCACTTCACTTAGTTCTCTAGGATATAGAAAAATGGAGTTTCATTAATTGCATAACCCCTAGCCTGCAAAATAACACAATGATGATCACATTTTAAACATTTTTTTGCAAACAGGCAGACCCCCAAAATCAGAAAACATTGCCTAATATCTCCCTACTAGTCTAGATTGCCTAATTTAATTAATCCAGATTAGCTACTCCAAACTACAACCATTCTCTCATTCTATCATCATGTGTTTTCAAGTCCTGAAATTTATCCTCACCAACTAATTCATAGTTCAGAGTCATTATCTAGTAATAAAGCACGAAAAAGTAAACGCAGTACTATCTATTTACTCAATCAGGCTCTTGCCTTTGACACGCAAGTGTCTACACCGTAACCCAGACTAGAATAAAATAAGCTTTCTGATACCTCACATAACTCAATATCTGAAAAGAACTCGGCTTCAGCAACTGCTGGGAGAGGAAAAGAGATAGAAGAAAACAAACCGAAGGGGGGCACACACGTTTTCCATACAGTAAATAGGAGAAGTGACCTGTTTAACACTATTTCCAATGACAGGTTTTAACCTACCTGCTTACTTCTATATTGTCCTCCACCATAGCATTATCACCCTCTCCATAATCAAACCAACCAAAAAATAATGGCAAGTTCTAATTATTCTTTCTGAGCATAGGCTGCAACATTTCATTGACCTGTTTCACCACACAGCCATTGAAGAACAGCAAATCAGCTGAGTATTAGATGTGATTTCAGGTCATCAGACAACAACCACCTTAATGACACCCATGAAGCAAAACCAACATGAGCCTACGATGAGAAATCACACCAGTTTACAGAGTAAATTAAAAAAGTATTGTTTAGTAAGCGCTGCAAAATACTGTTAAACACAAAACTGAAATGTCAGAGAACTACATTTTAGTTGGCAAGAGAGCCTAAAGGAACAAGCTGTGGTGGCTTAAAAAGGTATTCTCACCTTCAATTCAAACCAGAATAATTATCTGCATAACCTTCACAATGGTATCAACTACTACAGCAGCCATAACTTTCAGCAGGTGGGGACTATGGAGAGCAGGTGATCTTCCACAGCATCAGAACTGACCAAGCCCCAACACCACTTAATCCCCCTCTTACACAGCTGCACTGAAGTGTGTTCCATTCTCAGCATTTACCTCTTTCACTGCCTCCTGACAGCCCTTCTTTGCATTCCACTTACGAGCCTTCTCTGCGTACTGTCTCCTTTCTTCCTCAGTCAGCAACTTGAAGGAAAACAAACTGCTATTAAAGAGCTTTTCACCATTTCCTTATAGCGGTCCCACAGACCAACAACCTCCACCTGAGAAATTACTTCTGCCTTTCCAAAGGACAATATCCAATCCTAACATCCCTACTGGTTTTCTCCCTAACCAAGCCCTAAGTTTTGATTCCAAACCCCCATTACCCAATCCAAACATCTAGCTTTCTCCCTAACCAAGCCCTAAATTTTGATTCCAAACCCCCAGTAACCACATGCTTTTGCAGGATCTCCAGACGAGGGCAAACCAGAGACCTTCTGAAACCAGCAGGAGTAGTCCTGCCAGCCACCCACGCCACTACCCACGGCACACAAGCTGCCCAGGAGGGGAGGATGGCACACTTCGCGTTTCTTAGAGCCACCTGAGACCACTCGAGGTGACCACTGGAAAGGCTAGACATACTAACGCTGTGCCACCGGCTACTTTACCCTCCCAGAACGGCCGCGCTGACACCACCCACGTGCGGTCTGCACACAGGTGGCGGCCGGAGCAGCACAGCGCGGCTCCTTCCCTGCTCCTTCCC